>NW_020897771.1:2719564-2786058 GCF_003984885.1 Neopelma chrysocephalum | reverse complement strand
GTCATGAAGGTCTGTTAGTGTCTCCATAGTTATTTTTTTTTAACTCTTTGGCCAGGTTAGAATTTGGAACTTACCAGGCTTCTCTGGAGTGCTCTTGGACTCAAAGCTAACACAGGTGCTTTAGCATTGTTTTACTGCTTTAACACATAGTATTCTCCACTGTGTTGGTGAAATCTGTCCTGGGTTTAGACTAGAGAGGAAAAAACCAGAATGGCCTAGCTGTTATTCAGATTATAAATTTCATAATGATAAAACCCTATACTTAATTTTGTAAGCATATTTTACTTTCTTTTTCCTTCACAATCTATGTGTGAATCTATATGAATAGCAAGCTACAGGACTCATCCTTTTAACTATTCAGAACAACCAGTTTCCTAATCTTGGAGTAGGAGAGAAATACTGGTGCAGTGAGAGGGAGGTTATAATAGGTGGTTTTCAGTGGGTTTTCATGCCACAGGCTTTCCATCATTGAATTGGTACATATTTTGTTTGAGTGCACTGCAGCTGACCTGGGAAGAATCCCTCCCTCCTATGACAGGGATGCAGGGAGTCCCCAGTTGAGTAACTTTAACACAGCTGTGGTTGCAGTTACTCAAAAGCTCTATTCTGGGTCACTTCTCCAGGCTGTCATGTAATAGAAAAGCACAACTGCCTTGGGCCCAGAGTCTGAGGTGCTTTAGCCTTTCTCATTTGACACCAGAAAGCAAATAAAGGTGAGCATGGACAGGATTTCAGGAGTGAAACTGGAGTGGATGCTCTTTTGTTAGCATCTTCCAGTTGTTTATTTGAATACTTTGGATTTCTGGAACTCCCACAAGGCTTCTTTTGTCAAAAAAAGCAGTCCAGCATTAAAAAACTGTGTAACTAAAATTGTGGGTACACTGCTTTGTATGTGAATATTTTGTATCTCTTGGATATTGGAAGAAATTCTTCCCTCTGAGGGTGATGAGGCATTGGCACAGAGAAGCTGTGGCTGCTCCATCCCTGGGGGTGTTCAAAGCCATGTTAGGTGGGACTTCGAGCAACCTGGCCTAGTGGAAGGTGTCCCTGCCCATGGCAGGGGATTGGAACTGGGTGATTTTTAAGGTCCCTTCCAACCCAGACCATTCTGTGATTTCTTTCCCTCTTCAAACTGGAAATCCCACTATTGAATTAGGCACTGAAGAGAAAGTCTCTTCTTGAGGTTAGAAGTGGGATGGCAGGAGGGACAGAGGAGGACTCCTATGGAGAGTTACAATTAGAAACTATTAGCTGTTGGAAAGGCCAGCAGGAAGCATTTATGAATCTTTTTCCTTATCTGTGTGTGTAGTAGAGGAAGAAAAATATTCCCTGCCTGATTCTGCTCTGCCTCTGTTCACAGGGAGCTTCTGTGGAAAATACTGTTCAGCTACACAGGGAGTGAACTTGTCATGCAATTCCCTCATGATGTGTGTGTGTTTACTGAGGGTCCTGGGAGCCCTACAGGGCAAGGACTGAGTTTTATGCTTGTGGGTTTGCACATCCAAAAGGCTGTTTTCTGATATATGATTCTAGCTGCAGTTAGATGTGTGGGTTATTTTGGAAGCTCATGCTAAAATTTGATATGTAGTAAAATGCAGTTACAGTGGGCTGAATGTTCTCAAGTAGAGCAAAGGTGTGATGGCAGCTTATTTTTTTTGCCTTGTGCTTTTAAGCATGCTAGAAATCCTAAATATAAGCTTGTTCCTCTTGGTAAATGCTTGAAAAGGAGTAGAAATTCCCATAAATGTATATATAAATCATAGATTTTTTTTTTCTTGAGTGTCACTATTATTCCTTTACCATATTTACGTTTTCCTTTTTTTTTTTTTATAGGCAGTTGCTGGTTACTTTGATATATTTTTTGAGAAGAACTGTCACAACAAGGTATTTGGGGTTATGCATTTTGAAAATGTCTTTAAGAGATGAGGATGGTGTATTTTTTTTCTGCCTCAAGGTGTTTGGCAGAGAATCTGTTTTGCTGTAGCAAAGACTTCATATTCATGTGGGTTTGGTGAATGATTGATGTGCTGTGATATCAAAAAGGTTGTTTTTAATCAAACTCTTGAACTCTTCTGTTGCAGGTCTCGTTTTCAACTGGTCCCCAGTGTACCAAAACGCACTGGAAACAGACAGTTTTTCTCCTGGAGAAACCAATTCCTGTAGAAGCAGGTATATTTAAATTCAGTTCTGGTGCAACAGTGGTTGAGTTACACTACTGTTACCATTAAATTTACACCTGAAATACTTTAAAAACTACATAAGTGTTAAAAAGAACTAGTAAATAAATATTTCAGCTATTGTTGAAGAAATTTTTTTGTCTCAGCAAACCACTGGAGGTATCTATCTGTACAAAATTAATGTTAAAACCACTCATAAATGTATGCATAAGTATGTAAGTGGGCATATATCTTCTACTTGTATAGCTCCATACTGTAACTTTGGTGAGAAAACTTCTATATCAAAGCATTTTTGAGGCAGAAAAATGTAAGACCAGTACACTGCTATTAATAGTCTCCTAATTTTAACATTGCTAATATTCCAAAGTATCAAATTGGTCAAGTGATTGCACAGTATTTTCTGTAGCAGTCCTGAACTATGCTGTATTTGTCAAATGGATCATGAATATATGCATGGCTTGTACCTGCCACTGTGGGATTCCTCTGTAAATTGAAAGCAATTTTAAAGAACTCATAGCCATGAACTTGATCCATTTGAGGTATCGAATATGTTGGTTTGGTACACTGTAAATTTTTATAAAATGGTTAAGTACTGTAATAAGTTTCACCTGGAATTTGATGCAAGTAAAAAGGTTTTTGTTGTCATCAGGGATAACATAACATTCAGATGATAAAATGCTGAAGTAAGGTTTTGAAGACTAAAGTGATGCTTGTTAGTGGATTTAATTAATTCTATTTGGAAAGTCTTAAATATACATTTTTATACAAGTAGTCAAATATTTCTTGCTTTATAGGCACAAGTATATTCATGACCATCATAGAATAGCAGGTCAAGAATTAAAAGTCTTGGCCTTGTATTCCTATAGAACTTTCTTGCAGACTCTCCATAATCTTTTTATGATCAAAGGAAGTGGTTACATTTTTATGCTGTTATTTTATTTTTGTCCACTTAGCAACTAGATATTTACTTACCACTGTTGAACTCTTATCCAGTGGTGATCTTTGAGGGCCATTTTTCTTTACAGACTAGCAGGGAGGAGCTCAGAATGGGGCTCATTTCTGCTGGTTGGTTAATGAACTCATGGTAATACATGGCCCTGACCTGAATAGTTTATAAGTAGATCAGACATATTGGGGGGAAAGCGTGCAAAAAGTTATGTGGATGCTGCATAAACACTTGAGGTCAAAAGGCTTAGAGGTGCTATAAAGAAGTATTGGCATAGATGGAATATTGTCTCTTTTAACATACGTAATGATCAATATACAATGGTGGGAGCAGCATCTGCACTCAATTAAACTCCTTTTACAGTTGTCTCTTCCAGCTGTCAGCCATGGCAACCAGGAGCTTCCTTCCTAAAGTCACTGTGATCAGTGTTATCTGACAAATCATTTCTGTCTTTCATGCTTCAACTTTATATTCTTAAATAATTTTTATCTGCAATTTCTTTGGCCCTGTCACTTCTAGGGATGCAACTGTGCCTTTGGTGCATTGTACTTGGCTTGTGTTCTCTTCAGATTCTCTTTCTAGACAAGGCTGACTGAGGTCTCCTTTGCTGCTACTCATTAAATTTCAATGTCATAGAGTGCAAAGTGAATTTTTTTCAAGTGCAATGACATTTGTTAAAATATGCATATTACATAGATCCTTTGACATTTACCAAATGTGTGAAATTACTGGGAGGTGGTGCCTCAAACCCAGATCTCTAGTCTAGGTGCGGTGACTTTCTGAAGACAACTGCAGAAACAGTGTGCTTTGAAGCAGTGAACACGACCCAGTTGACCTTCAAAATCACTTGTGCTATAACTCTTTTCCTTTATTTTTATTAGTTCATATTTCTTGAAATGATTCCCATAACAAATCTTGTTACAGCTATGTTTCTCTTTCTTTCTACCTTCCCCTTCTCTTTGTAATTTAGTTCCCCTTTCCCATCCTTTTACCCATTGTCTGGTTTTATATCTTATGTAAAATTACCACTTAAATCTAGGATTTTCTACCTATTGCCTCTAGTGTTGGAGAAGATTCTGAGAGAAACTCTTGGTGTAGCTTCCTTTTCTTTTTTAATCCCAGTTTTAATTTCTGTGGGATATTTGGTGTTCACAGATGGCACAAACCCATCAGGGTGGAAGGCACTTCCTGATACAGGAACATCTTAATTTAGGTGATTTTCTTGGAAAACCATTCCCTCTGACATTGATCCTTCTCCTTCTTGTTCCAAAAATCTCTTTCCCTTAAGACATGTTTGAAGTGCAGATTTCCCTGTTTTTCTTTTTTATATTTTTTTCCTTGTCAGAATAGTGACTTGAATATTCATCTTGATAATTTGTGGTTAACCATATTTTTTGTTTCTTCAGTCTTTCCATTTTATCAGCTGAACAAACTGTTCAAACTTATTTTGCAGTATACTTAATTTATATTTATATTTGCACTTCCAGCTGTTTCTTATCTGCCACTTGTTAATGAACCAGCAATGCTTGTTACTATTTTTGCTGTACATTGCATCAACCTGGCATGGTGAACTGAACTCCACTCCAGTTTTGGGGAAACTTTCTGTCTTCAAATGGACTTTTCTGAATGCAAGCTAACAGAAGACAAAAGTAATTGTATTAGATTAAAAGCATTTGCATCATTTGAACATTTCAGCTTTACATCCATCCCTCTGCTTACCAGTATTCATCAACCCTCCATATAAATTCTTATAATCAGAAAAACATGTATGGCAATGGGAGAAACAGCAAAGATGCACTTGTGACTAAATGTGTTCATAGAATCATTTAGGTTGGAAAAAGTCCTTTAGAATTGAGTTCAACCATTAACCCAGCACTTCCAGGACCACCACTAAACCATATCATTATCTGCCACATCTGGGTGACTTGTTCCAATGCTTGACAGCCCTTTCCATGAAGGAATTATTCCTAATGTCTAATCTAAACTTCCCTTGGTGCAACTTGAGGCCATTTCTTCTTGTCCTGTGGCTTGCTACCTCTGAGGAGGGACCAACTCCCACCTGGCTATAACCTCCTGTCAGGGAGTTGTAGAGAGTGAGAAGATCATCCTGAGCCTCCTTTTCTCCAAGCTCAACAACCCCAGCTCCCTCAGCCACCCCTCATCACACTTGTGCTCCAGCCCCTTCCCCAGCTCCTTTCCCTTCTCTGGACACACTCCAGCCCCTCAATGTCTTTCCTGTACTGAGGGGCCCAGAACTGAACACAGGATTTGTGGTGTGATTTCATCAGTGAACAGGAGGGTGGTCACTCCCCTAGTCCTCTGGCCACACTGTTGCTGATCCAAGCCAGAATGCCAAGCTCTTTTGTTTCAGTAAATAAATAGAAATAATATGATTTGAGTCTTGCAATAATCTGACCAGTGTACCCGTGGTGGCATTTGCTTTTAGCATTTTAATAGGTTGTGAAAGAGGAATTTGCTGGTATAAAATGTATTTTAAATGTTCTATTGTTTTGAAAATATCTTTCAGACAGGGCAGTGGCTGTTTTTCCCCAGTAAAGTAAAATGGTTCCCTCAGATTTTTAATTCCGAGTAAAACAGTAAGGCTGACTAAAAGCCTCTATCAGATGCTTTATAGCTTTTGGGCTATGCCTGGAGTGGTTATAAAGCCCTGATTGCATTTGGATTTGCTCTGTAAAAGAAGTTGAGCTTACAGATATCTGAACCTGTTGGGTATTTAACTGGAAAATGCTCCTTTATGCCGTGGCAAAATTGTTTTGTTCTGCAGTGTGAACCAGCTAATTTTCTCAGCTGTTTGATGCCAGGTTATTTGTTGTAAAAATAGATCTATTTTCTCAGCCATAAAAAAGACTGAATGTTTTGAGCCATTCTAATGATTAACAGAATCAAGCAACTGCAAGCCAAAGGATGGGTCTTGCAGCTTTGTGTGAGTGGGGGGGTTCCATGTTCTGGAAAGCTGGTTTTGCTCCTCACAGACTGTGACAAGAGACTTGAAACTGAGGTACAATCAAGTAGAACAAAATAGCATCAGTGTGTAGGGTATGTTTTAACTGCTTAGCAACCAGTAAAATTAAAGAAAGTAGAGAAAGAAGCCATATATTTTATTGCCAGACAAACTGGGTTTTCTCAAACAGTATTGTGTTGTAGATTCCATACAGACTACAAGGCTTCTCTTAGCAGCCCTTTTAATAGCTTGCACTAAAGAATAGCCTTTATTTGGAAGATTTGAAATTGAGATGCCAAAGCAGTATCTTTTTCTTATTAATGATCCAAAAATGGTCTTATTAATGGTCTCTTCCTTTTGTTGTTTCTTGAAATATTCCTGCTAAGTAAACAAAAAATTACATCATTCTCATTTAGTTGTCTCAAGAATTTACTAAATAAATAAAATGCTTACAAAAATTATTTTAGAGGGCCCACAGAATCTTTTCAGTGCATTAAGTTAAAACCCAGATCTGTATGCAAGCGAATTCTATTAGCAGTAAAACAGCATATTGTCGGCATTTCATGTTCTTGATATTGCCTTGCAGTGAAAATAAAACCTTGATTTGTTTTTCTATGGTGCTAAAAGGGCCTAGCACAGCGAAGCTAAGCAGAACTCACAGGACTAAGCCCCTCTAAAATTCCTTGATTATCTTTAACTCCCCAGTCTCCATAATTGGAAAGCTGTTTGTAAATTTACAAACTCAAAGAATGTTGATTTGTCTACCTAGACAGCATTATTAAAAGTAGGAAAACAACGCTGGCACAATTAATCTGTCTGAATGTTTTGATCCTATTCTGAAATAGTTCAGTATTGTGCATCCCAGTTGGATAATTTGGTTCCTAATTAAGATTTTAGCGTCTGTTTTGCCTGTCTACAGCTGCAGCATGGTGTCTGTGGAATGCTGTCACTTGTTTATTTACAAGTGGCACCTCCAAAAATGATGCTGGCTTTTAAAATCTAGTAACAATTAAAAATTGAATTTTGAGGTCACACCAAATCTGGCATTCATATGCTGTATTTTTTAAAATCTGCAGTTTAAAATGATCCTACTGACTTTTCAAAAACATTTCTAATGTGTGTTTCAGGCACTAAACTGAGAGAATCTCTTCCCATGACTGTTCTATCTCACTGAAAGATAATAGAAATTCTGTATCTAGGCAGGAAAACTTGAATAGACTTCTTGTGCTGTTTTGTGTGCCTCCCTTTGCGAGGTCTATGGCTCAAGCAGTGACAACAGTCTAGTTTTCTCTGAATTTTGTCACTACTGATAAGAGAGAAAGCTTGGGATGAGACTGTACAATTTAGGATCGCTACTACAAAAAGCAGTGAATTAAGACTAGTTCTAGGTGAGCGAGTTTGGCCACTGCAGCTGTACATTTTGGAGGACCTGGCTTTCATCATTCCCTGTGGCAACTGTTTCTAGTACCTGAGCTATCTGGGAATCTCAGTCACAGTGCATACACATTATCCTAGGCAACCATACAAGCCTGTCTTGCCTTACTCAGGCAGTGCAGGCTTCTTTGCAGCCTGGTTCAGAGTTTGTCTTGGGGAGTTGGAACATGACAATTTGTTACAAAAACTCTTCTGAGAATATACTCAAAGCATGAACTGAAAAAACAAAACCTCAGCATAGTATAGTTCAGAAGAGGGTGAACAGTGATATGAAACAGAAAGGAGCTGGCAAACAGCTGCCTAGTTTATGAAAGTAGCCAGCCAGGAAGAAGGGTATCACAGATCAGATGGATAATACCAAAATACTGCTCAGAACAGAAACTGCTCCTTGGATCACATTGGGCTGGAGATTCAGGAGAAGTGGCCAAATGGGAAGGTGATAGTCTGTGCACAGCTGCAGGTGCCTGCAGTTTAAGAAGGTGAATGGGAGGATTAAGGATAAGTTACTGAGTTTAAGCAAAGTGCTCTTGGTCCCCCCACAAACTATTTCAGTTGTTCTTTTTCATAAGATAGATGGGATATGGAAACCACTTTCTACCCATCTCTTTGAGAGCAATGCTTTTGAGACTTGCTGTTTTTTCTGTTGCATGCTAGACCTCAGTGTTGCAAAAGATAGTGGGTCCAGTTAACCTAAAGTGGAAAACTTAACCATGTATAAATTGTCAGCCTCCAACAAGGACAACCTTATTGTGAAGAGTGGTGTCATATCTTACTGTTTGGTGGCTGTGAAGGAATGTGTGACTACCACTAAGTGGTTCTTTACGATGTAGGGGATTTGTAAAGATGCTTTTCACCAGCAGTTCAGTAGTTAAGGTGTTTTTAGCCCAGATCCACTGCAGTTTTCTAGCAGCTTTCTTTGAAACAGTTCCAGTGAGCTCTTTCATAAGGTTCTTAAATATTAATGGGGTTCAGAATAAAGAATGATTTGAGGGCTGTGTTCTTACTTGTCCCTCTGTTGGCTTCATAAAGCTCTTCTCCAGGAAGAAAAGAAGGAAACCTGAAAGAACTTCATTGCTGGCTGCCTTTGGAAACTCTTCCAGTCCTTTCCGTGATCAAAGAGGGAAGAGACACCAAGTTGTATTGAAAGGCGGAGTAGTTCTTCACATTACAAACTCATTGCCATGGGTCATTTCAAGCTTTAAGTAGATGTTATGGATATGTATGCAGGGGAGACTGGGTAGAATCTTTGGGTTTGATCAAATCCTTTCTATGCTGAAAAAACATGATTTGTTGGGCCCAAGCGCTCTCAGTGATGGGGCTTTTGCACTGAGAAGTACCTTGGCTCACAGACTGCAGGCCTGCCCTGTGTGTGATTGTATTGCACAAACAGAAGTGACAGATGCCATTGCTTACAGTTCTACTTGATGTTAATAAACTGATTTGAGTTTGAGCACACATCCAGGGTGTTCTCTAGAGCCTGTAATCAAATGTGGGGTTTTTGACGGTGAGTCAGTATGGACACAGGGATGTATTTTCTCCTGTAGTAGCAAGCTGATGCAGCATTTCTGCTGAATTCTTCGGCTTTTTCTATTTGGGGACAAATTTCAGGCCTCCCCGAGGGGTAATAAAAATGCAGGAGGAGGATTATAATGGATTCAGTTTTGTCCTAATCAAACTGCAATGGCACTGTGTGGTTTACTTGTATTCAACTGAGCGTGATAAGAGCAAGGTGATGCAGCTGAGTCCCAGTCCCAGCTTCCTCCAGGCAGATCCTAGGACAGCAGAATGGGGGGAAAAACATCCGTCATTTTCTATCTACATGACATTGATTAATTGGTCAGAACTGCCTCTCTGTTACTTGGTTGCACTGCTGTTGTTTGCTTCAGCCCTCAGAAAAGTCTTGTTCAGAAAGGCAGATTTAATGTGGTTACCACATAAGGAAAACGAAACGGAATGCTTTGTTTCATTAACTGCCTCTACAAACAGAATCTGAGGGTTCTGTTCTATGAAGTCAGCTATAATTTATGGAATTATATTTAAATTTTTGCTTCATTTATAGTGTTTTATTAATGTTTGAAATTGGAAGATGGAATTATGGATTAATTTAAATAATGGAATTTTGGTTCTCAGAAGCTCTTCAGTCTTACTGAATTGTTATCACATGATATTAAAATAAATCAAATAAATAATTTTGTATCAGTTTTGAAAATCTATATGTTCAAACTGGGTTAAAATTCCTACCTGAGATGAAGCTATAATGCCTTTTTTTTTAACCTTGTCCTTCTGTCTGGCAAATCTCTGTTTAAATAGTCTGTGAAACTATTTTCACAATTCTTTGCAAATTGCATTGTGTTATGTCAGTCATTTGACTTCTAATAACAAAGCTGCACAGGAATTATAGTGGAATCTCCAACTAACTGTTAAATGATTAAAAATAAATTATCAAAGAATAGGTTTTTTTTCTGAGTCTTGGTACCACAGTCATTCTTGTTGATAAGCTTTCTTTGATATTTATGCTGCAGCCTTTGACAAAATATCCTGTACTTATAATGTGGACCGTCTGTCAGTTTACTGTTTGTGGATGTGACTGAGAACTGTGCCCAATGGAGAACTCTCAAATCCTTCCTGAATTGGAAACCAGCTTAGTTATGAAATTGCTGTTTGTTTTCATTTTTGCAATAAGCTTTTTAGCAGAACATTAACGTTGGCTTTTAAAATCACAGTAGGTAATGAGCAGCTGGGAAATACTGTGGATCGAGTAAGATAGAAAAGTAGTAACAGTAGGTGTGGCTGGTGTGAGGGATGAAAATGAATGGGGCAAAGGAAGCCTGATGGAAGAATAAAACAGAACTACCGCTGTAGGTTGGGATCATGCCCTCCTGTAATGTGTTTGGCAGATTCATCTGTTTAGATGTAGTTCTTGTGGGTTTAAAATGATGGTTTGAAGAGGCTCAGTAGGGGGCTTCTTATTAAATGTACAAATTTACAAATTTGTGTTTTGTTATATTGTATATTCCTAAATTTGCAAATATACCTTATATTGAAAGTCTTAATAAGGACTGAAAATAAATTGAGATTATTTTCTTTCCCTTCTGTGTGAAAGCATTTGCTCTGGATGTAACTGAAGGACATACCTATCAAGTGTTATGGTCAAGAGAGCCTGACACTTTGTAAAACAAAACTTACAGTTAATAATGTCTATACTTGAAATGCCACGAAGATTTCTGTTAATATTTCCTGCCAGATAAAAACATTATCCAATTAGAGCTTAAATGAAATGCAGCACAAATGCAAACCACAAGACATATACAGCAGAAATAGGTTTTTGTGGTTACGTGGTTTTCCTCCAAGGTAGTTAATATCGTTTTCCCCAGTCACAAGTGAAATATTTGTCATAGCAGCTCTTTGGATGGGCCATCTGAGAAGTGAAGCATCCAACAGGACTCAGCACCTCACCAGGTTTAACTGCAGTTGGTTTGACTTGCTTAGGGCTTTGAAAACTTTGAAAAGGAAACCTTTGCAGCCTTTTTAATTCTGATTAATTTGGAACAGTTTCTCATGCAACATGTGCATCTTTGCTGTTACTGTGTGTGGTTCAGTGCAGTAACCATAATAATTTCCTTTTAACTGTTGCAGGAGAGGCCCTGAGAGGGAAGATCACAGTCCGCAAAAACAGAAAGGATCCACGGTCCCTCTTCATAACCCTGTCAGTGAAGGACACGCAGCAGACCTACAGCCTCCAGTGAAAATCCTGGGCACATAACTTGGGGAGGTGTTAAAGTCAAATAACTGTTTTTAAATATCCCCAAATGGCAAACTCTTGGATTTGCGTGTGTGTATGCACACACGGGAGTATGAAAAATTTGCCTGGAATTGAGAGAGCACTGTTTGGATGCTTTTGCTCTGGGACATGGAGGCTGACAACAAAATCGGATTCTGCTGCTTCCCTTATGTGAGGAAGGCAAGAAAGATGGGTTTGGGTTACATGAGACTGCTGGGTGAGAAAAATGAGTGTGAAGTCTTGCTGTGATGAACAGTAAATATGATCTCTCAATATTGTTTTATTCTTCCACTGCAAAATCCTTGCATAATATTTTTTTATGAAAGAAGAAGCTAAATCACGTGCCAGTGCACCTCAACAGTATCTGGAAAATCCTAATGGTACTAATTTTGGAATTCCAAAGACCGTATTTTTAATACACTTCTGTAATTAAAAAGTTGTACACAGTTACATTTATCTAAATAAATGAACCCAGTATGACATAGAATGCAGTTGCCGGTTTCCTTGTTTTCTGTGTAATTGGAAGTTCTCCTGTTTATCCAGTGATGGCTCATTTAGTTGTGCCTACAGTTTTTTCTGTATTAGCCTGTTGGGGCATAGGTGGATGGAAGTATGTATTTTAGCAGCTTTAGGAAAAATACTGCAAACAAAGAACAATTGCTGAAAGGGTGGATTTGGTTTGGCTTCTTAAAGAAACATTCTGAACAGTCAAGGGTTGACTGTTCAAGGGAGGAGGGGTTTCATGAAGATACTCATTCCTGTGTGAAAACTGCTTTCATTTTGGCTGGTCTTGTTCAGGGCCCTTCAACTTAAATTTCTTTATACTTCTGCAGATTTTATATTTGTATAAATGTGGCCATAGTAAGCAAGAAAGGAAGAAAATGCAAAGGGAGAGCCATGCAAAGCCCTGTAGGGAGTTTGTGTAGCTCAGTAGCAGGGCTGAAAATGCAAAAAAGAAAGTTGAAAATATGTAAAAGAAAAAAGTAAATGCTATTGTAAAATAAATAAATAAGAACTAAACCCGCAAACTGTGTAAAGAACAAAGGATTTGCTATCATTAACCAGAAAGAAAATGTCCTGAAAAGACTAATTAATGTAAAGCCTGAGGGAGGGTCATTTGATGAAGGCTTTGGAGTTTCAAAGAACTTTTAATACACAAGTGGACATTGATCTAATAGCCAAGGTCTCATAGCATCCTGGAAGTAACCCATCAATTTTAGGTGGCTTTTTTCAACCTAGCAGTTGAATAATATGGGATTCATCTGACAGCACAATCAGTTATTTACATTTCCTAATTGTAACTCTAAAAATTAAGTGTTGTAGGAAATGTGATCAATAAATACTCTTTTAAAGGGATTCTAACGATTGAGGCAGAAAAGTGGAAAGTAACTACTTAAGAGTAGAAATGCCCTTGAATTTGTCCAGTGGGAGATAGCAATACTTCATTCAAATGTGATCCTTTATTCTAAGGCACATGGTCAATGTGGCCAAAGATGCAAATGATCTGTAACTGAATTAAAAATAAATAAATGAACCAGTGTGACAATGGCTGGACAGGTCAGTTGTACATTCTGCATAGTTCATGGAAACATTTCTTTCTCCATGTGATGGTAACAGCTTGTCTTCCAGCTGCCTCTGCTGCAGGCAGATTCCAGCTTATGGCATCAAGTACTTCTGCAGACCTGTTTAAGACCTGTGCAGACCTGTTTAAGAAGTGGCTACAACTCATTACTGTGGAAAAGCAAACAGTATCATCCTTATCTTGGGTATTTTCTTCCTAGGGAGGGTGAAGACACTGATGCAGATTTATCCATATTGGTTGTTTGTGGTCTCCGTGCTGGTTATGTTGAGATGCACAGGCAGAGTTGTGCTTCAGCACACACATTTCCAACTCTTCTACTCATCTTTGCAGCTTCTGTTTTTCTCTGTCCCGGAGTTACAAACCCCTAACCCATCTGCCGAAGAGGAGGTACACATCCCCTTTAAATTCCCTTTGTGATATGATGATAAAGTCCAGTTGTAGTTGTAGACGATCTGTTTGTCAGTCATTGGTGTATAGATTTTTTTAAAATACTTTTTAACAACTGGGATAGTTGCAATTTCAGACCTAAATTTATTACTTCAGCTCCTGTATTCAAAAAAGAAAGAAAAAAGTAAATTGCAGAGAGACTGAATTTCACTTATCATCTGACAGCATTTGTCTGTTAGACCAGCTCATATAAATTGAGCTGCTCATCTCACAGTATTTATTTTTTAGCAGCAACGTCTTATGTGACAAAGTCTTTGTTTTTCCTTTTTCCTGACTAAGAAATATCACAATGATATATTCTATGGGAAAGTGTCTTCATTTGCAAAACCAAGGAACCTGTGTGGTAAATAATAGTAGTGTCATGTAAATGTGTACATGTGTATGTCTCCAGTATTTATACTCATACATGATCATGTACACATCCATACTGCAGGATATGGAAATTTTCCAGTTGGCACCATGCATTTTCAAAGGACCACATACTAATGCTAATATTTCTAAATTCATATTGGGTTCTCTGAATGTTTTGTAGTTAAACTATGTTTTTCTGTAAAAATACACTTGTAGATTAATTACTGTGATTGTGATCCTATTGCATTATCTTTAATATCCCATGATTATTTCTACACTTTATTGAATGGGAAATCATTTAGAAAAATTGCTGGTTTGGCTAAGAATGGTTTGATGGTTGTTTCTTTTTATTGGGAAAGTCTGTTTTTGCCATGCTTAATAATGAAGTCCAGTGGTTCTGAAGAACATTGAATGGACAGTGTTTTTTATGTTTAATCCAATAGTTAACCTCTTTCTCAAGGAGTATTCTTAACTAGCAGTTATCAATCTCTATTCCTGCTTAAGTAATTTACATTATACTTAGCCCAAGGTCAGATGTGTTAAAATTGACTAGTGATTCATATAAGTTCTGTTAATATTCAGATAAAAACTGAAGGTTGGCCTGCCTTCTTCTTGCAAATCTGTGCCCAGAGTCTGGGTACTTGAAGATAAATAATCCACCTGAAAATAGTATTGGATGTGCCCACACCTCCACTTCTTATTTAGATGTTAATGGCATTTGGGTTCTTTTTTTTTTTAAATCTTGTCTTCTGCAGTGTTTTTAAATGTTTAGCTAAGCTGTAAAACTATCTTCCTGCTTCTACCCATCAGAGAGCAGCTAAGCAAGACAGATAAACTTGGAAGCTTCTGGTCCTTTGCTACTGAATGTCCCTTCAGTGAGTGAGCATCATGCTGGGGTCTCTTAATAGGATTTTTGTGTGCACACCTCAGTTTGACCTTCTAAATTCTGTCCTATGGGATGTACTGTAGTGAGACAGATCCAGATAAAAGCAAAACCTCAATTTCAAATAAAGCTCTACAGAGGATTCAAAAGCTGGCTTGGGAGACACAGTTGCTAACTTAAAAAGGTAAGCTGCTAGTGAGGTTTTAAGACTTTTCTTTCAAGGATGTTCCTCTGCTCTCTGTTTAATAGTGCCTGAAGTTCCCTGTAGTAATGACTCTTAGCATTTTCTGTGCCTGGTTTAAATTGTTTGAAGGAAAAATTGCAGCAGTGTGTCTTCACCGAGGTTAGTGGAATGACACAGCCTGGCTATGACTGGCTGTCTGGAAAAAGAAGGAGGGGGAGTTGGAAAATCAAGAGTTGAAAGTAAAGGCTTACTTCACTTCACTTACATCACTGAAGTGATGATGATCTTATTTTTAGAGAACAGGTTTAGAGGTAACGATTTGCTACTGCTTTTACGGCATTGATTGACTGCATAATAACGGGATTTAAGGGTTTTCAAAGACAACCAAAAATAAAGTCATGGGCATATCTCTGAATATACAAACTTACAAAGAAATTTACAAAGAGATTTTATGTTATTCTGTTTATCCAGGCATTGGCAAATTATAATGCTGGTGAAGTAGTGACATCTAATTAAAAGACAAATACCACATTACAGGGAAAACAGAGAGAAAAGCTGGCTTTTAGTGTCATGAGCACTGCAGACAAATTTGCAGAAGGGCTTATGTGATAAAATAGGTGTAAAAAACATCCAGTTGGAATTACTTTTATATAGTTGGACTGGAACCTGAAGATGGTTCAGTTTTCCAGGTTTAGTAGAAGTTTAAACACCTACTGTTTGATAATACTTATTTTACCTTCTATAAAATTCATAGGTAGATAATTAACTTGATAGGGAAAAGCAGTGTTTTTAATGGTATTGTTGAACAGCAAAGACAGAGGGGTCAAGGAGAAGCCTTACGGCTGGTGAGGCACTATGCACATAGAAATTAAGTTTTGTTAATAGAATATTTAAAAAGCTCGTGCTTTTCCAGTACATGGATCTGTAAGTAATAGCCTGTTCCCTGATGTGTACCAACTGGCTCTGAATCTTTATCTACTTTACTAATTCTCATATATCAAACTAGAAACAAACTTCATTTCTATGCCTTTCTGAATGGCAAAGAGTGTTACTCAGTTCTTGGAATTACTAATGCCTCCAGGTTCCAGCACTCTCAACTCCTTGGTGATCAATGAAAAAGATTCATCCCGTGGAAAAACTACCATGAAACAATCAACTTACAGATTTATAACATTTCTATTGCTGTTCCTGTAACAATTAGCCAAAGTAAAAATAAAAGACTCTTAATGACAGTGATAACAAATTAAAGAGGAATAAAGCTTACTCAACATGTTAATTCTATTTTCCACTTGGGTACTACTCAAAACATCAGTGCAAACAGAGTGAGAGCAAATATGTCCCATGGAAAGCAAACTAACTGAAGTTAGGCTTTCACAAGTGAGAGCTACAACCCAAATGGGTTGTTGGCAGATGCTAAAACAATCCTGCTTTAGATGGTGGTCTGAGAGGCTTTTCAAATTATTTTGTTTTCTTCCATGGAGAAAAGAGCCAGGTGAAGCTGGGGATGTCCATTTTCTCAGGTTTGTTTTTTTCCTGACCACTCTACCATCTTGATACATGTTATGGCCTACAAAAAAAAAGGAATAGATTTTTCCAAAGAGAGTGTCATTAACTGAGAGAGATCACATCTGTTCACCTGAGTAATGTGCAGTGAGGAGCAAGGCCGTGAGTGATTCAAGTACTCACATTTGGAAATTACCATTGGTAAATCCCATCTCATGGACATAATGCCATGCTACCAGAATATAGTCTGTGCCATGTATGCTCCCCTTGGTATCACTACACCTGGCTTCATTTTTTTCCCACTTGAGCAGGTGATAGTCATAGTATGTATTTAATGACATAGATAAAAAAAAAATAAAAATAAAAATCTTAAAATTGACACAGTTCATCCAGTATTGCCCATTAATACACATTTGCTTAGCTCTTTATTACCATTACTCTCTAGTACTGCTATTTGCAGTAGTTTTCATTATAAAGTTAATCTTGCTCAGAATTAACAGCTTTTACTTATATTTCCCTGAGTGTTGCAGATTGCCTAGATGAAAGAAGGAGTTCTAGAATGGCAGGAGAGGAAAGTGAGCTGGTGGGAGACACTCCAGAAGACTACAAGTCCTGGGTGGCACATACCACAAAGAGCTCCCTTGAAGGAGTGTTGATCCACTTTGGGTAATGATGATTTAGGTAATTAAGCCTGAAATACAAGTAAGATTCAGTAAGTAGAATTGAATTTTGATTTAACCTTCTGATGGGTTATTCAAAGAGAAGAGCACTGAAAAGAGGGAATTTCTTAATAATATTGACTCCTGTCACAACGCTGGACATTCTTGAAGCAAAGTCTACTCAACTGGAAAATTGGATGTGAGGAGCAGGAGGACTTCTCTGTGACTCAGATGCTAAACTGTGCTGTACTGCTTGCTTGGGAATTAATACAAAGCCTTACACTGAGAAGAAAAAGGAGTGGAAAGATAGGTTTCTTGCCTCCTATTAATACCTGCATTGACGTTAATTTTGGGAGCATTGCGTAGACCTCAAAATGGATTTAGCTTAGAGAATAACAGATATTATTGAGTTGTGTCCATAGAGGTAGAAATAATGCTCTTGCAATTGGTCTGCATGTGATTTTGACCACCTTTAGGGTATCAGGTAACAATGACCCCAGACTGTGCAGCCTTGCTGAGGATGGGTATCCCCAATCTTTTTTGTCACCTGGACCAAACCAATGTCTTTTGTAAATGACAGCAAATTGCAGCAGGAAACACACTGCCATGGAAGGAAAACAGAAGGAGAGGGGTTTTGTTGAAATGGACACATTGCCAAAGAAGCTTAGTATTGTAAAAACCATATGCTGTTGAGGTAAAAATGGCAAACTCCTTCTTTAACTACCAAACCATTAAGCTCTGATCAAAATTTTCTGAAGTGACTAGTGATTTTATTTTTTTAATTTATTTATTGCTCTGATGAAACTGAGATATATCTTCTTACAAAAGTTTACCTTCCTGAAAAACCTGAGTAAAAGCCCCTTTGTAGTGCCTTAAGTGAAAGGTAGTTTGTTTTCTCTAAAACAGACTTCCTGAGTATTATTTCTGCAGAATAAGTTGATCTATGTTTAAATATTTAAAAGATGTCATGCTTTTTCTCATCTTCCTATATCAAAAAACCACAAAAACACAAGCAGATGATACATGCTCTAAAGGAGGGAGTAAATACTCAAATTTCATGGCTTTCAAGTTGCCTTTTAATCCATTATTTTGGTCAATTCTCAAGTTAAAACCTATATGTGACATCTGAGTAAGGAATACACCATGGAATTAGGGTTGTGGTTGAACCTATTCCTTAATGGAATTTTATGTTTTTCACACAAAAGTATTTTTCTGAATCAGATGTTTCACGCCTGACTTATTCATCCGTGTGACAGTTAATTACTTTTGAAGTAATTGAGATATTATTATAGAAGGAAGTGGGTAAGAGAGCTGTCAGCAGTAAAACCTTCACAAAATCAATATTGTAAGATCATCTGGAACAGGTTGCCCAGAAAAGTTGAGGATTCCCCATCCCTGGAAGGGTTCAAGGCCAGGTTGGATGGGGCTTTGAGCAACCTGGTCTAGTGGAAGGTGTCCCTGTCCATGCCAGGGGGTTGGATCTAGATTATCTTTAGGGTCCCTTCCAACCCAAACTGTTCTATAACTCTGTGATCTTGCAGTCTGCTTTTGTAGTTGCCATGTGAAAACATTGCTTGAGTCAGTGGAATAAACGAGGAATGGCTGATCTGTTACAACAGTATCACCATTTCTCTGCTCATGTGGATTTATTCCCAGCAAGAAATTGTCATGATAGTCTGCAGAGTTGGGGAAAGACATTCAAAAAACTTACAGGAGAGTTTATTAGGTTTTTGATGAAACACTTCTCTTTGATATGCCTGCCAGGACGTGGCTGCTTTTCCTGAGTTCTGCCATTGCTCCTCTGGGGCCACTCTGTGCTTGAATGTTTTCAATAACCTCCTGTATTTGCCCGTCATGTTACAGCACTGCGAGCGAAGTGGAAACCCTGCCTGTTAGTCACTGTGCCCAGCTAATACCTTATCAATGGAGTAAACCTTGTTTTCAATAGGTCATTGCTAATCAATCTGTTTTTCAGCATATTCTGTTGTTGCTAGCTGTGTATTTAAAACACTGAAGTGCACTGATCCTTTGGAAGAGGGCAAATACATATTTTCAAGTCTCCTTCGCCATCTGCATTCACTGTTTGATGTGTGCAGCTTTCGTTATCTGGGGAGGAGGGGAAGTACTCCAGCACCAAACTTTGGCTTCTTTGATGTGTACTATGCATTAAACAATACTTCACCAGTCTCTTTGAGAAGGTGGTGTGGTGGATAACCAGAGAGGCTGGGGAACTGGGTAGATCTGTCATGTGCTTTTTTTGCACAAAATATTTTAAGTACAGAGTCTCTTTCCAGAGTGCCTCACCTCTACCTGCTCTTCCCCATCTTCCATAAAGAATAAAAACTTAGATGGAGTGAGCCAAGTGTCATTTACCTTTTCTCTAAAGATGAAGCTGAATTGAGGAGAGGGATGCATAAGCCTAGCTGGTAACAAGAGCATAGATGGTAGGAAAAGTTAATAAAAGGCACTTGGTAAGGTAATTATCTCAAAGCAGTGTGTGGTTTAAGAAAACATCACCAGATCCTATTGCCTTTTCCTGTACTTCATAGGAGCCTCAGCAGGTCATATTTCTTTTCCTGCAGTCTGTTACAGCTCACACTGTGAAGCTATTTTTCATGCTCAGTAGCATGGAAGCAGAGGGGAGAGTATGAGGTATCACCTGGAGGATTTTTACAGGGAGTTACACGTGGATCTGATGAAGGGCCAGGGGGAGATCGTGCGGGTGACTTTTGATCTTTCTGTGGTACATTCTATGGACTGCAGTTTGCACTAGCTTGCTTCCCTCTGATTGTGTGGGATTTGAAAGAGATAAATAAACTGACTGTAGGTGTTAATAGCACTCTGGCTCCACATACGAGCTTTCTAGGCTCAGTATGTTTGGTGGTAATCGCATCAAAAGTAAATACTGAGCATGCATGTATCCCTCTTTCACTTGCCTGCAACTGTCCAGGGGGAAGCCATAAGTTCAAGTCCTCTTGCCTGTTGTATCTAAATCTGAGTTTTGGAGCAGGTTTTGGTGACCTTGCTAGCCTAGAGGAAATAACCAAGAATTTCTGGATCAGCCCTGTTTGAACCCCACCGACTCTGTTGGTTGATATCGTGAGCTGCTGGTAGTTTTCAGATCATCTCTGCAGAATACACAGTTCTGTCTTGCAGACCTTATTGCTACTTCTCCTTGAACTGTACATTCATTTCCAGTCTGGTTTTTGTTTATTGGGTTTTAGGGTTTTTTTCCCCTGTGTCTGACACATGCTCCCAAATTGTATTTGTCTCAGTCCAAATTGTGTTGAAGTGTGTGTCTGTATGCTCTTCCACTTTCTTGGGGGCTCTTTGCTTTTCCCCAGGATCAGTGCTGTGTGATACCTGGAATTTGTTTCTCTGTCTGCTACAGTCCAAGCTGACTTGGTTTCTTTACGCCTGAAAAGTAATCACCAATAATTGTCAACCCCAGCAGAAAGTTGGAGAAAGGAACATCTGGCCAAGTTCTGTGAAATTCCCTAGGCTAAAGGCCCTGGACATCAAAATCAATTTAATTTGTCTGTCTAAATGTTATTGCTCCAATTTGAGTAATGATGTGTTGCTTGAAGATGAGTAAATTGGGTAGAAAGAGGCTGGAGCCATCCTCTACATCTAAGGTATCTCTGTCTTGGCAGTTTTGTAACAATTCCTGTGAGGTAATGACTGGCACTCTGAAAAAATTCCTCTGATATGGGAGAGAGGAGAGTGCTGCCAGTGGAGTTACTGGTTGGTCTTGGTGGCTACATTGCAGACCTCCAGGCAGGCAGAACTTGTGTCTGGGGTTTGGCCCTCTAGCTCATCATACCTTGCAAGACCCTGGTTTGAATGCAAGTCAACCCCCGTGACTGGGTCCGACACCCATGATGAGGTGGCAGAATGGAAAAGTGTCAAAACGTGTCTTCCAAGCACATCATCTCACTAAATATGATATAAAAGGGCCCCCAAAATACTTCTTAGATTTCTCCCCCTAACAGGAAGACAAAAAATGCTAGGGTATCAAGCACACACATCAGCTGCTTGCTCTCTCATTGCACAGTGTCTAGAGAAAAAATAAAATAGGTAAGTGTCAGAGAATGAATCCATAAGAATGGATACAAATCCATAAAACTCCGAGGGCCTATTTTGAATGGAGAAATCTTGCTTTCTGGCTGTCTTTTGGTTTTTGCATAGATGTCTCTTGTGTCAATGAGTCACAGGTTTTCACCTTTTTAAAAGGAGATTTGTGTGTGAGCAATGGCAGGACAACGTGGCAAAGTCAGCGGAGATTCCTTCATAACTGATGTGTTTATTGAGGAAAAGAAAGGCAGTCAGCTGGGAATGCCTGAGCCCAAAGGTATTTGTAAGAGATGCTTTACCACTTTCTTTTGGTTTAATTACTTAAACATGTGAAACCTTATCCTGGCTGCCAGTATAACCATATACTCATGAAATTGCATAAAATGAAGATGTCTAATATTTTTTAAAGTTAGTTACATAGATGTTTTTATCCCAGACTATTGAGATGTAATGAGAGGTCACATAAGAGGATATGAAACTGGATGAAGTCCTTGGAATTAGACCTGATCTCAGATGAATATATTCCTGAGCAGGAGGAGAAAGAATGGAGGTTGCTGCCCATGTTCACTCAAACTCTCAGTTGAAGTGATGTGCCTGAGGTCACCTGGGGGACTTGAGGCAGAGCTAAGCTCCAGTCTCACATCATCCTTGATAGGTTCCTCCCTTCCCCAGTTCATCCATTCCTGCCTGTTTGTCTGCTTCTTTAGCTGCAGAAGAGAAATTATGGTATTTAGCTGTATTTTGCTGAGCTTTTTGCAATGTGATGAGAAAACTACCTCTGAGTGTCCCAGACAAATGGGCTTTATTAGGAGACTGTAAAGAAAGATTAAATGAACAAGGTACTCAGGAGAAACTGAGGTACCTCTTATGATCTCTCTTTTTTTTTTTACCTCTTACCATCTCACTGACAAGCATAGGAGTGAGCTGAGAACCTTGTTAAGAAAATGGTCTTGACACTGAAGTCAGACTTCAGTTTTCCATTATCTTAGATAGTGGATCACCTTGAATTTTTCATATGACCAAGGCATTAGGTATATTTGGAGTGGAACTACAGTTGAAGCTACCCAGAATGTCAGAAGATGAAGCACAGGAATTAACAAAGTGATCATTTAAAAAATGAATCTTGTACCTTGGGAGAACAGTGTCATTCTAATTACTTGGAAATTTATGCTCAAGGAAATCCTTAAACCTAATTCCAGTATATAAACTGGGAGAGGCTTCCTTGCTTTTTTCATTTTTAAGCCGTTCAATGTCTTTGATTTAAACCAAATACCCTAAGTGGAAGGCACAGATCATCTGAGGATATGTAAGTTTTTTTATTGCAAAAAACATTGGAGTTCTCTCTTCAGAATTAAAGTTGAAGGTAAGCTACAAGTTGAGTCTAGTTCAGCATGACCAGATAAGCACTGAGGGATTATAGAGCAGAGTTCTGTGCTTAGTGAAGTGCAGACACTATGGGATTATGTAGTTCTTACTAACAGCTGAGGAGACTTTGAATAAGAGCCACATGTCTGCGAGCTGTAAGCCAGATTCTCTGCTGTGATGGCAGCCCCTTCGAGCCATCTGATGGTGTAATGGAGCTGAAAAGTGGCTCTGTAATAAATCCCCATCTCCTGCTCCTCACCTCTGGGGTGGTTCCCAGCTGCACAGTGTTGGCATACATGGCACTCTCATACCTAAGGCTCAGACCCCAGAATAGGGACTCCCTCTGGATTTACACTGGGAAACTACTAAGGATTGAAGTATTTCCACCAGTATATTCCCACAGAGCTGTTCCAAGCATACTGGGACTGATCTGATTCAGAAAGGGGAGTAATTACTGATGTTCTCCAAATAGATGGCCCAGTGAGAGAAGCAGTAGCTGAAAATATGCCCTTAGCATTTATTCTTCAGCCAAAATAAGGTTCGATTTAACTTATCACCTTAAAAGTTCACTGCTTATGAATGTCCTACAAACTACTTACATCTCAATGCTGGGTTGACTTAGCAATCCTGAACAGATGGGTTTCTTCAGCTGGCACTTAGCAAGATGAAGGGTGGGACTTTTTCATGCTGACAGAGGGATCATAGTTTTGTTATGTCTGTGTGACAATCACCATACCCAATTCACCCTGTATTGGGGTATTTCCCCTTTCACAATGAAAGAGGAAAAAAAGTGTTATGTGGAGCCCTTTTGTTTAAACAAACCTAGAACTTCCTATGAGAGACCACAGAAGCAGTTCAAGGGGTTTTTTTTCCCAATCAGAATCCAAATTACTTGCCTTGGTAAATACTGAAGTAGTTACATTACTACGTTTATTATGTGTTTTCTTAAAATAGGACCAGGTAGTCAGTGTTCCTGACTCCTGGGAAAGCTCCTCATAGAGGTGCATGCCATGAATTTTTGTTTTGGCTCAACAGTCAGAAGTGAAAAAGGCAGTGAGTGAAAGGTGTTAAAATGGACTGGCTGTCTGCTAGAATCTGGTCGGTGTGATAGTTGTGGTGTCTTCACAGGGAACCTAGTTAGAAAATCAACTCTCTCATTTTGTGATATTTGTGATATTTTGTTTCCTGATTTCTGACCAGGAGTTCAAACCTTAATGTGTATTCACATAGTAACACGTGACTGAAATACCACAGTTTGGAGAATTGCTCTTTTCAGACAGTGTTGTTTAGGGTGCTAATCTCTATTAATATTGAAATTTAGCTGAGTTGATGCCTCATGGCTCAACGATGAGTCAGTGTGCCAAGCAAACCCACCTCTGCAGGTGGTTTAGGCACTTTTCTGCAGGTGAACCTTCCCTGCGAATGTGCTGTGATTCAGTGTCCCCCCACACGCAGTTCCTTGTCCCTAATTTCCCTACCGTGTTCTATCTGGCCTCGGGGCTGCTGCCACACTTCTCAGCCACGATCTGCTTCTGTTCCAGCCTCTCTGTCCCACAGCTTCCACAGCCACTGTCCATCACCCCTCTTAGATTTGTGCCAAGACTGAGATAAAGTGACCTGGCTGATGACATCCAGAAGCACTTGGATTGCTCTGCCAAGCATTTCTAGATGTGTTCCTGCAGCTCTCCCTGCACAGAGCCAGCATGGATTCAAGGAGGCTTATTTGTCTGTTCTCTGTCCTAACAGACTTTTTGTGTATTTGTACAATTAGAAGAAACTACCGCTCTTAAGCCAGTTTTGAGCACCACTAGGTCTTGTTTATCTTGTTTGCAATGTAAGGACAGGTACAGTCTTACCTGATGAGGGGGAAGTGTGACTGGGCTTGGCTAAGTCTGGAGCTTACTGTGGCACCAGAAAAAGAATATCCTTGACTCGATTGCTCACGGGTAAATCATGGAAATCTATTTAGAGCTCTAAAGACCATCTGCTTTTTTTTTCCCCCCCATTAAATATATGGGGTTTTTTTAATGTCCTGTTCTATTGCAAAGCGGAAGTTCAAACCTGTGGTATTATGCCATATATTGAGACTATGCCCTGTGTTTAAGGCAAATGAAGAAACATGCATATCTTGGTGAAATAGCTGTTAGCAGCATAAATGCCTGGCCTGTGGTGCACAAATTTCCTCCAGATGCCTCTGTTTTCCCCTCACCTGATCCCCCTTTCTTTTAATTCTGTTATTTACAGTGGTCTCCAGTGAAGGAGTTAAACCTCTCAGGGAAGAGACTCCTTTTACAATAAGGATACCAGACCCTGACAATTATCTGAAAATCCAAAGGCCTTCAGTGAGTTATGTGAGTTCAGGCAATTGGAAGGAAGCTAATCAGAAAGTGTACAGTGGAGCTAATAAATAACAGGATGAGCCTGAGGCATTTCACAGGAGAAGAATAACAGGTAATTATCACCTGAAAGATTTTTACAGTCTCTTCATTATTTGAATATAATTAACTGAGAGAGGCAAAATGCTGCAGCCTGGTAAGGTGAATCTCTGCCTTAAGAAAGTGTCCGTGCTCCCTGCAGGGGAAAACTGTTCAGTTGAGTTAAGGCTATACAATTTTTTGTATATAGATAGAATTAAAAGAGAAATACAAGAAATTGAAGGTGAAGCACCCCTTGGGAGGATCTGGCTTATTGGTATCTGCTTTTGCTGGTGCATATATCTATCTCAGCTGAACGAGTACAGTATTGCTCTTGGCTTTGCATTATAGATTGCTATAGTTAAATCATAATGGTTTTAAACCATTGTTGGTTATAAGAAAAGCTATAATCTTTTTTACACATAGATTACCTTTCCCTTGTTACCACAAACCGTGATTTCTCTGCAAGATTCCAAAGCCCTGGGTGAGGGCAGGTTTTTTCACCGGGGAGCAGCTGTGCATCCTCAGAGGACCGACGGGAATTTGCCCATCTCTTGGGCTCCTGAATTGCTTCGCACTTGCTTCCCTGCATTCTGTGTCCTCTCCCCACGTAAGGGACGTGATCAGATGAAAAACACATTTGACTGCAAGTCAAATCCACAAGGTACTTGGTCCAGATTGAATCACTGCATTTCACAGCTAAGGTTTAACATCTCTAATCTAATTACCTTTCTGTTCAATCAGGCTGTTCAATCGCAGTCTTAAGTGGTTATTTAAAGGCATTCCCCGGGGTCTTCACACCCTTCCTTGTCCTCGCTATTGGAATTGCCTTTTAGGTTTAAGGGAGAAAAGAGTGTAAATGGCCGTCTGCTATGGAGAACTCCCACCGGAAGGGTTTTCTTTGGGTTTTATGGAAGCTCCCTGACCAAGAAAAAGAAAAAAAAAAAAAAAGAAAAAGTGAGCCCAAGGAGGAAACCTCCCGCGAGGTGCGTGAATTAATGTGCTGTGGGAATTGCTTGATACAAGCTGATTTCCTCGTCCCTACACTTTGGAGGGTGGCACTTGCGGAGGTCGCCCGAGAGTCGTGGGAGAAGCCACGGGGGAAGAGGGTGCGGGCTCTTGCTGCGGCTGCCTCCATTCCTTTTAGGCAAACTTTCCACCGGGAAGGAAGGATTTAAGATCAATGACTGCAATGCTTAACTCATAAAGTAGCCAAGACGAGGGATTTTAGCGCAGGGATGGGAACTCTGTGGGTGCCTGAGGGCGTGTTTGGGGTGTTTGTGGAGAGGTGTCATCGCTTGCTCCTGTCGTGACTTGGCAATTTTCCACTGAGGCACGGCACGAATGCGGCATAAAGACAGGAGAGTGCGTGTGATGAGGGGGACGGGGTGGCGCGGGGGACCTTCCAAGCCAGCGGCGGCGGGGGCCCCGGCACAAGCCGACAACCACTCCCGGGGGTTCAGCTCCCCCGCCCTCGTTTGTGTATTTGCTTATCTGCAAAGAAGGGGCAGGGGAAGAGGAAGGATGGCCAGCGAGGAGGGAAAAATAAATCAATTGCTATTTTTCATCTTTGACAAAGTAATTAAGACTTGCTCGTCCGCTCCACGGACCACGGAGGGCGCCGGTTTGCGGGCAGCCCTGGCCCCGCTGGGGAGGCAACGCAGGCAGGGGGCCCCAGGGGGATCTTTCGGGGAAGGGAGGGGGCTGTCTTCCCTTTATTTGGAAAGACCACGAGCCCTCTGCCCTGGAGAAGCCGCTTTCTCCCCCAGCTTCCTTTGGGAAGCAGACAGGATTCCTCCAGGCAGAGGATTTTTACGTCGAGGGTGGGTGACTTCCCCACAGCCCCCGAGGGAGGGATGTGTGTTTGGTGTGAACTGCAGGCAGGTGCTTTGCCTTAATCCCTTAGGGACGTGTTGTGGGCTGGGAGGGGTGGTTCGCCTGCGGGACAGGCGTTTGGGAGGGATGGTGAGAAGGAGCTCGGAAAAATCATTTTAATGAACCTTCAGGTTGTTAACTGGGAAGTTAAAACCCCACACTGGAGGGATTTGTTTTGGTTTTGAAAGGAACCGGAAATCCAAACTCGGGGTTTGGACCAAGAGCAGGTGTGTCCATCCCAAACCGCGTGGGAGAGGGCAGCGGCAGTAGGGAGCCGGGCTGTACGGCCCCGAGGGCCAGGCACGGAGGGATAGGACAAGGGAAAATGTTTGGAAGCAGAACTGTGTTTCTCCATGGGTTTCCCACTTGATTAAGAATGGATCCTTGGCTCTGGTACTCAGCGAGAGCCTCCGGCCGTGCCCCTCCAATAGCCTTCCAAGGGGCACAGAGGGGTGCTCTTGCCTTTTCTGAAAAGAAAGGAGATCGATTCCTCTTTTCCAGGCGTGAAACTTCGATGTCACATTTCAGTGCTGATGGAGAAAGCAAAAATACCGCTTGGAAAAGAATGTGAAGCACGAGTTTTGCCGATTTTTTGAGAAAACAAAATAAGTCAACTCTGTGAGTCCAGTAGAGGTTTGGGGGCCTTGACGACCAAAATACTTCTTGGACTGCTGCCTTGTCGCTTTTGATTTGGTCTGTGCCTTTAGAGGCATTAATGTATACTGAAGGGCAGCATAACGGAGCCAACGACCAGAGGCTGGAGGATGCCTCGAGAAGGAAATACTGCAAAATAACACGGATTTCTCCCCCTCCCTACTATAGACAGCTTCTGTGTGCTCCCCTCGATTTCTGAATAGACCCGTGGAGAGTACGCAGAGTCGTAGAATGGCTTGTCTTGGAAGGGATCTTAAAGCTCATCTAATTCCTCCCCATCCCTGCCATGGTCAGGGGCACCTTCCACTAGACCAGGTGGCTGTTCTACGAGGTAGAAAAGAGTCTTTGAAGACAGGAACATACAACAGTCCACACACACGGGGTGTGCGTGCGTGCATATGTGTGTGTGTGTGTGTGTAAAAACACCTACATGTGCATATTGCAATTATCTACCTGTGATGTAGATAAGCTCCTATGCCTGAATGTGTTCGAAGCAAGATCACAGTAAGCAAACGATAGCTGTGTTTAAAAGGTGCTCTGGAGCTCTGCTGTAAAGCAAAAGCATTTTTCAGCCGGGAGACAGGGTGATCTTCGAAAACCGATTTTGAACGTTCTGCTTTGCCAGCTCCTCGGCTTTCGTGGGGCTCTCAATAACTCTCGAAGTGAGTCTCAGCTGACACCCGCAGTGACGAGGTGGAACGTGAAGGAGTCGGAGCGGGCGCTGCGGGAGCTGCCTGCGGTGGAACAAAGCTCCCCGGTCCCTGACGGGGGTGGCAGCTCCTGGTGGAGCCAACTGCTCTGCGGAATGGTCTGGCCTGCTGAGAATTTTTTATTTATTTTGTCCGCTGAAGCAAACGTTGGTAACCCGTAAAATCAAGGACGTAGAAGAAACGCGTGTGGTGCTGGCGAGTTTAGCCCCCTCCGCCCCTCCTCTCCCCCGCATGGGCGCACACATTCACACTGCTTACGCTAAAATGTAAAATACTCTCCGGAGGAGCTGACGCCAGCAGGGTCTATGCGGAGGAACGGCACCTCTGACGCTGGAACAACTGGGAAGGTTGCTTAGGGAGCACCCCAGTTTGCCAAAGCGCTTTTTATTTTTTTTGTCAGTGTGAACAAAATTATCCTGAGAGCAACCAATCTTTGAGAAAGCCCCTCAAATAGCAACACGCTAAAGACAGGTGGTTATGTATGAATTACTTCGTTACAAAAACCATTCTGAGTTAACACCTTTACTTTTAATGATGAGTAATTCCCCTCTTCCCCCAGCTCCCAGTAATCAGACATAAATGTCTTGACGGGTGAGGGAAGAGCACCAACAACTTCACGGCTGTTGCCGTCATCTTTAATCCCTCTTAACTGCTCTTAAGACAGCTTTGATGAAAGAAAAAATTGCTTTTTAGCGTGTATCTTTTAAATTTAATTGAGGTTTCCCCCCGTGAGGCACAGTAAAAATAGAGTATATAATGTTATTTTGTTCAAGGACACCAAGTGAGATGCAATTTAAATGTATTTGTTTAGTTTATACACTTTGAACTTCTCACTCCATGTGTAGCTATGCGGTTAGATATAAAATTCGTATTTTTTTATTTTTATTTTCATATCCATTTATATGGATATATAAAATTATAATGTATATAAGCAAGCTACTAGAACGTCTGATCCGACCGTGAACTGCAGAAATGCAGGAAAAAAGGAGCTGAATAGTGGTATACTAAGAGGGAGGAGGGAGAGGAGTACAAATGGAAGGTTTCTCCCCATTTCTCTCTTGCTTTGGGTGCAGTACGTGTTTCTCACATGTTCCCCCTAATTGCCAGCAAGAAAGTTCTCCCGTGCTCTTGCTGGATTTGGTTTAGTAATCAGCCCCCACATGAGTCACAGGGAACACGCAATGCCACTGCCGCGTGAGTGACAGCAGCCGGCGCTCTGGCTTCTCGTTGTCCCTTTAAAATCTGAAACCAAGGGTAATGATTTATCAAACTCTTATTATCAAGAAAATGTCACACGAAGGGCACCTTGCTATACACTGACGCAAACCCAGTCTTTCCCAGGGAAGTATAGAAAGCTTTGCTCTGGACTGGGCAAAATCCAGTCTGCCAATTGCCCGTACCGCTGTTTTTACATCTATCGACTCCATCTGTGGCTATTTAAGACATGGTAAGTGCTTGATTTTTGATCTTCGATATCGAGAAGGGTTGGAGGAGGGAAGAGTTGGCGGAGGGGGAGCTGTCCGCGGTGCTGCCGGCGGAGCCAGAGCGGGAAGGCTCCCGCGGACCGGGGTAGGGATGCTGCCGGGGAAGGAAGGGGGCGAGGGAAGGAGAAAACGGTGGTACTCCAAAATGCACTCAGTTAGTGACTGAGTCCTTGCAGATCTTATCCCTGGTGCCGGGAGATGGGATTACGATGGAGAGAAAACTTGTGAGGAAAATGCCAACGGGCAGTTTTGTGAAACATCCTGAAAAAAGAAAGTGTATTTGTAAATATTAACCCCTATATAACCCTTATATTAAACTGATGGAAAATGTAGGGGTTTCTGCCGATTGTTTAATGTACATATAAAAAAAAGATGCATTTTAAATTATAATTTTAAACTGAGGGGAAAGGCACGGGTGACTCGAAATGTGTCATCAATAATCTGTTTAATTAATAGGGAATGCTTAAAAAAAAGTCTTTGGAGACATGCGAGTCGGAAATATAAGAAAAAGAATAGGGAAAAGCCACATGTTATTGGCGGTAATTCCACTGTGGTAGTGTGGTTATGTTTTGGGGTTATTTTTTTGCATTTCACCGTCTTGCTGACAGGCTTTGAAGCGTGGCAGCCAGCTCAGAAATGTTCACCAGCACTATTTCACTTGTTTTTTAACATCCCTTGCTGCCTACAGGGCAGCTTGTCTCTTGCTCATATATATATAAAAAAAAAAGTCGATGTGAATTGTTGAATGACAGAAAGGAAATGGGGCGTAAAATTAAAGAATCTTTCTACACTGGTGATAGGGAAGGGAGCATCCTACAGTCGTGATGTGAAATCTAACGAGATCTGGCGGCGCAGTGCTGTAGAAACACTTATTTAAACTTGAATTACGGGTTTGCAGATGCTGGTGCTGGTTTTTATTTGATGATTTTTTTTTCCGTGTGCCGTACTGTTTTTCCCCCAGAACATTAACATTGAGTGGGAGGGCAAGCAGGCGAGCTGGGGCTCCTCGAAATTCTGCAACACTCCTGTATCCACATTTTCTAGCGCATGCGTTTTGTGCACGGGGACAGAAATTCGTAGAATCTCTGCAGCACCAACATTTTTTTCCCCCCTTCTTCTTCTTTTAGTAAAATATGTGACGTTCTCTCATTTTAGGATTACGCCAGTCAAAGGGATATGAGCAAGCAGGTTGTGAACAATCCTGAACCCGTGGCTCGTGGACCCAATGAAGGTGCGGGAATTGTAAGAATCAGCCCCGAAAATGAGCCGCAGAATGCCCCGCCGCAAACCCCCGCCGCGACGGCCAGGCTTCCCCGATCGCTCTCTAACGACAACAAAACACTTCCCTCCGAAGAAGCTAAACCAAACGATTTTGAGAGGACCAAAGTCGGGATCTGCAAGCTCAGCAGCACCCCGGTGCAAGCCAACTCCACCCTCCGGAGGGAATCTGTGGAAGCCTTTCCCTGCAAGCACGGCCCCGGGGTAGGGACCGCCGGGCAAGCCGCTATCCCTCACTGCAAAATTCCCGCTTTGCAGAGCACAGACGGGGACGCTAATCTAAGCCTTGGTAAGAGCACGCTGGAGCAAAACAGCACCAAGGGCGCCTGGGTGACCTTGAGCCAGAGCACCGTGGTACTGGGCACAGATGGCAACACTTCTGTCCTTCCTGGCAGAGTGGAGGGGGTGAGTTTTCTCCTTACTGGTTTTCTTTCCCCCGCTTCAGCTCGTGGGAGGTCTTTGCCACTCAGCACTGATCTGGGGCTGAAGTTCTAAAAGCAGGTCCGGGTCAGCCGGGGATGGGGCTGTGCGGCGGTGGGGAGAGAGGATCTTAGATCCAGAACTGTAATGCTGGCGAGTGCTAATAATGTAATATCGGTACAAAGGACCATCCTGTGTAATTCCAGTCCGTTCCCTAGGCCGTGCCTGTCGGTGTACCCCGGGTCCGACCCGTGCACCCCCCTAACACGCCCCTACGTGAGATCTGGTCCTGTCCCCAGCATCAGATGGGAAGGGCGCCTTGCCCTTCCTCTCCTCAGGCACGGCCGCCTGCCCCAACCCCCGGTGGCTGCGTGCCTTGGCCCCTGTAACCAAAACCAGGGACAAATAAATCAGCCCAACCCCGCAAGAGGTCGAACCACGCCGGGGGTTCCGCCGGTGGGATGAGAGGCCGGGAAAGTGCCGCGCCCGCCTCTCTCTCCCTGTCCTTCCGCGTACCTGCGTTTACCCTGGAACGGGGGCGTGGGGGGCTGTTCGTTCTGCAAAAGCGGTTCTTCGGTTCTTTTGCATGTGCTGGGCCCCTGCGGGCTGTGCTGGGAGCTGGCGGTCGGTCCTTACCCTTCCGAGGGCACTGAGGGCTTCAACCCCCAGAGGAGGAGATGAGACCTCCCAGGCGACCCCCGTCCCCCATCCCCCGAGCCCTCAGTGGAGGGCTATGATTTAAACCCACCTTTCTTGTGGGCTTTTTCTGGACAGAAGAGAGGCCTGGCAGCAGGGGCAGGGGCTGCAGGAGGGCCCTCCCGGGAAGGTCCCTCCGGCCCGGCCGCTGCTCGCAGGGTGCAGCCGCAGCACTGCGGGGCTTGTCTGCAAAAGTAGCTGCTTTCCCATCTCTCTCTCTCTGTTTTTTTTTTCTTTTTGTTCTCCCCCTCTATTTTTCCTCCCTTTTCTCCCCTTTTAGGAAGACGATGTAGGGGATGAAAATAAAGCCCGAGGGAACTGGTCTAGCAAGCTGGATTTCATCCTCTCCATGGTGGGTTATGCAGTGGGGCTGGGCAATGTCTGGAGGTTCCCGTACCTGGCCTTTAAGAATGGGGGAGGTATGATGGCTTTTTCCTGTCTCTCTACCTGCAGTACCGTACGGGTCTGAACCAGCCTCTGCCTTTTTGGCGGGGAGAAAAAGGAGGGAAGAGGGGGCTGGCGGCTCCCTATTGCCGGGCAGCCAGCCCCGGGCTTAGCTGGAGTGCGAGGGCACCTTCAGACCATCAGCGACGTGGTGAAGCATCTGCCGGGGTTTTTGGTTTTGGTGTTTTTTTTGTTTTTTTTGGTTTGTTTTTTTTTTGATGGTCACCTCTGGAAGTAGGAAAGCTCCGACGAGATTTCGTTAAAAGGCAGTGCTTTCCTTAAAAACACCTGCAATTGGTGCTGGCCGGAGAGGGAGGAAGACGAAGGGGCGGGTTGATCACAGAGGGAGGGCTCCGGGACTCCCCTCGCCTCATTTATGCACAATCGGGTCTGAATCCGCAATGGGTGGGATGGGGGAAGAGGAGGGAGGAAAGGTCTGTACACAGGACTTTAGAATCAGGATAGTCACAAGAGGAAGTTTGATCCCAAGTCGAGACATTTTGTTATTTCTTGAAGTTTGGGGGAATTATTTTAAATCTCTCAATGATCCGATTGAAAAATAATCGTTTGAGCGAACGCTGCTCAGCAGAATAGAGGAGAAGTTAGGAGAAGGTTTGTGCCGTTAATAGTTTTCAAGGAGAAGAAAAAATTTATTTGCAGGGGTTCTTCTACCAGAGGCTCTTATTTAAACAGAGAACCGGTGAGCATTACTGGATTCAAGCCCTGCAACTGTGAAACCCTTCCCTCTACGAAACGTCTATCAGCAGGGGGTATTGGCGCTCTGATAATCGAAAACGATTGTGTAGGTCCTTTTTCTGTGAGGGAAGAAGTGATTTCAAACGAATTCTTTTTTAATTGTCAGCACTGTTTTTTCTTTTTTACACATAAGAACCTCTAAGTGGGAGGCGTTAAAGTACTCCTTTAACAATAATATTGTCTCGAGCAAATGCTGGAAATGTAGAAAGCTGTCGCCCACCTTCCCCCACCCCATTCCCGCCCCGTCGAGCAGCGGGAATCGCTAACAAATAGAAAAATTTTAATAGCTGCATGTCTTGACTGAATTGTCCCCAATATCACGGGGTGATTCAGGTTGCTCTCTCTTCTCTCCCCTCCTGCCCCCCAAGGTGCGTTTCTCATCCCCTATTTGATGATGTTGGCTCTAGCTGGGATCCCCATTTTCTTCCTGGAAGTCTCCCTGGGGCAGTTTGCTAGTCAGGGCCCCGTGTCGGTCTGGAAAGCCATCCCGGCCTTGCAAGGTGAGCGGAGCAGGAGCCGGCCCGGTTTTGGGGAGCATGACCTGCACTCCCTCTCTCGCATGGCTTCAGCCGCATGTCCTTGCGCGGTCCTTGCGGGGGAAGCCCCTCAAAGCAGGGGGACCCCCCCGTACCTGTGTCAGTTGCGGGGAAAGCCCCTCAAAGCGGGGGGACCCCCGTACCTGTGCCAGAGGAAGCCGATGCTTTGCAGCCGCCGGGCCCCGCCGCTCCCCCGGCTGCGGCCGCTGCTCCCCTTCCCCGGGATTAATAGCGATGTTCTCCTGTCTCCCCTCTCTGTTCCCAGGCTGCGGCATCGCCATGCTGATCATCTCTGTTCTAATAGCCATATATTACAATATTATCCTGTGCTACACACTTTTCTACCTTTTTGCGTCCTTTGTACCTGTGCTGCCCTGGGCCTCCTGTAACAACCCGTGGAACACGCCAGACTGTAAAGATAAAAACAAACTTTTGCTAGGTGAGTTGGGACATGCTTTTTTTTTTTTTTTTCCAAAATTATGGCCGTGGTGGTTTTCCAGAGTTTTCTTCAGCTCAGCTGCGCCCCTGGGAGATGCCAGAGGAGACTGCGGATGACCGTGGTCGGGCGAGGTTCCCAGCACGGAGGAACGGTCCACTTTAAAACCACTTCGAAATTATTTGTATCGCATGGGCTCTTCCCTCTCCTTTTATTTAAATTTTTCCTCATCAAGGATGAATGAGATTTGTCAATTAAAATGACAATAAAAGCCCAACTTCCCCCCCCTCCCACCCTCTGGGGAAAAACTCTGTATAAGGGAGAAAGCACAGAACAAAATACCATAGCTGGCAGCCTCGGGTGTCCGCTAAAGACAAATTAGTTGCCTTTAGAGAAGCTTCTCTTAATAACGAAAAAAACCCAAACGAAAACCGTTTTTGCAAACGGCCAAAAACTCACTGTGACATGAAAAGGGGAAAAGTAAACCCAGTAAACAACCTTCCAGAAAAGGTATTGGCACTTGAACAAAAGTTCAAGTAATTACGTGTGATCTACTGGTTTCTTGTAATTTTATAAGAAAAAACCAACAAACCAACCAAAAAAACCCAACTATGCACCTTTTTTTTTGGTTGTTTGTGGGTTTTTTTTGGTTTGTTTGTTTTTTTTTATTTTACTTGTTTCTTTCTAGATTCCTGTATTATTGGTGACCATCCAAAAATACAAATCAAGAACTCTACTTTCTGCATGAGTGCCTATCCAAACTTAACCATGGTTAACTTCACCAGGGAAGGAAACAAAACATTTGTCAGTGGAAGTGAAGAATATTTCAAGTAAGATCTTTCTTTGTTTAGTGATCGTTATGTTAATCTTTCTTTAAAATCCACTAGAACAGGCAACAAATCAGTGCTTGGAAAACTAGAAATATAATAGCTATGGACATCAAATAATGTTAATTTTTTATGCTTAGGAATGATAAAAGGCAGTTCAAATGCTGGATTACTTGTGTTCTGTTCCTATGGTGCTCAGCACAGCTGGGGTGTTGGCCCGTGCCCGGCAGTTTTATCTACTACTGCAATGCAGATAAATAAAATAATACATGGTGAGAATCGCTGGAACCTTCCAGAGAAACTGCTGAGGATGCTGAAGCAAAACAAAATACTCCAGGAATTTGCACTCAATTACTGCCTCCGGTTGCTTTATAATGCTGTCATTATTTTTTTCTATTCTTTTTCCCTCCAATTTTAATTTTTTTAAAAATTCTTTTATTCTTAGGTACTTTGTATTGAAGATTTCAGCAGGGATTGAATATCCTGGTGAGATCAGATGGCCCTTGGCACTATCTCTTTTCCTAGCTTGGGTGATTGTATATGCCTCCCTTGCTAAAGGAATCAAGTCATCAGGAAAAGTAAGAACAGTGTTTGAGACTGTACACTCACAAGAAAGCAGGGTGATGTTTTAAGGAAATCACGCTCATTTAAGGCACTGAATTACTGAAAATATTTTCAGTAAATGACTAAGTATTAGTTGAAATGCCTTTTTCCTGTCTGTTTTTTCAGTCAAAACATAAAGACAATTTTTGTTCAGCATTTGTTCCTTAATCTTCAATCAGTTTAAAAGGAACTCTTGAGCTGCGCTCAGCAGTGGGATGGCAAAAAGGGTACCTTTCAACCTTCCTTATTCTGTGTGGTGTTAATCAAAATTCTGCAATCATCTCACATTTCACTGGAATCCAGGAAATTTTGATGTAAATTTAGATGTTAAGTAACATATTTTAAAATCAGAACTGAATTTGAAAAAAACTGGAGCAAAACAACTAGATATTTAATGAGATAAAGATAGTGGAAGTGCAGACATGAACTTTCTAGAGCTGACCCCAGAGTTTCTAATTTCAAGCCATCCCTTTGCTTCTGGAAGCTGACATCATCTCTTGCGAGGTAATTTGGTAATTAAAAATCCAGAGACTCAGAGTACCAGGGAAAAACTGAGATATTTTTTCCCCCACCTTACTGTGATAGGAAAAAATGTTTAGTGAAAGATAAGAGTCTGGATAATAACTTCGGTTTGGATATGACAACAGATATTTCTTCAAGTGTATCTTAGTGGCCAAGAAAAATATTGACTCTTTGATGTCAGAGAGGAAAAAAGTTGAGTTCTTGGTGCCAGAGATAGAAATTCTATATTTACACAGAGATTAGACTGCACAAAAATTCATCAGGGCAACTTGTTGAAACATCTCTTGAAACAGCAAAGAGAAGGTTAGGAAAGCAGTTTCAAAAGTTGCTTCAGCTCACACCACAGGCTGAGGGAGGTGATTCTCCCTCTCAGCTCTGGTGAGAATACATCTGGAGTGGTGTGTTCAGCTCTGGGGCCCACAACATGAAGAGGACATGGACCTCTAGGAGTGAGTTCAGAGGAGGCCACAAAGATGCTCAGAGGGCTGGAGCATCTCTCCATGAAGACGGGCTGAGAGAGCTGGAGTTGTTCAGCCTGGAGAAGGCTCCAAAAGAGACCTTAGAGCACCTTCCTAAAGGGACTCCAAGAGAGCTGGAGAGGGACTTTGGACAAGGACATGGAGCGACAGGACAAAGATAATGGCTTCAAACTGAAAGGGGGGGGGTTAGATTAGATATTAGGAAGACATTCTTCCCTGTGAGGGTGGTGAGGCCCTGGAACAGGTTGTCCAGAGAAGCTGTGGCTGCCCCATCCCTGGAAGTGTTCAAGGCCAGGCTGGATGGGGCTCTGAGCAACCTGGTCCAGTGGAAGGTGTCCCTGCCTATGGGAGGAGGTTGGAATGAGGTGGGCTTTAAGGTCCCTTCTAACCCAAACCATTCTATGACATGATTCCACAATATGTTATGATTCTGGCTTGTTTAAACTCAGAGGTTAATGTGTAAAATATTTGAAATGCTTTTGTGTCAAGTGTAGAGCTTTACTGGCCATAATCTACTCATCTTATCTGACCACAGAGAGCTCTGTACTAGATAATTATTAAGACATTAGACACACAACCACTGTTGCGTATTTAGATATCACGGTGATTAGTTCTATCTGGATCATTTCACTGACTTTCCTTTTTTTGCATTTGAACCATAAATATCACTGTGGTGATATGCAATTATTAAGAAGTACAAACAGTAATAAAACTTAATTAGACTTTTTTTTTTTTTTTAGTTAAATACAGAAAAATGTATGGAAATATATAGGGAAAAAACCCACAGAAATTTAAGTGTTATTGAATGGCACTGCTCATTTAATTTCCATTGAACTGTGATAGTTTGCTCTGGGCAAGGGTCAGAAGTGATATTTTCTTTTAGCTGTAAATTCCAATGGTTCCTCTCCAGACAGAGAGAGGAACCCTCTTCCTCTCTCTGTCTAGAATCCCAACTCTTACCTTTGTTGCTATTGGTGTTATTCCTGTTTCCAGCAGCAAGAAGAGCCATAAAATTTCAGATTTCCTGGGAAACAACCCTGTTGTTTTCCTAGTTCATCCCCTGACTGTTGTCTCTGAGCCTGAGTAATTGCTTTCTTCAAGCAGTTCTGTAGCACTTATATTTTCCCCTCCTCTCTTCTTATCCAAATAAACCCTTTTACCAACCTTTCCTTTGGTCTGTCCAGGTGGTGTATTTTACAGCTACATTCCCCTATGTAGTTCTCATCATCCTTCTTATAAGAGGAGTAACTCTCCCTGGAGCTGGAGATGGAATCTGGTACTTCATCACACCAAAGTGGGAGAAGCTAATTGATGCTATGGTGGGTTTACTATTGCACTTTTAACTACTGGGGTGAATAAGTCATGCAGATCTCTTGGTGTCTGCTGCAAGCATTTGATGTGTGCAGGGGTGGTATTGTCATCTGTGGAAACTTGTTCTTCGTCTTATGTGGATAAAGTATTATTTAGGGTCACTGGTAGATAAAACATCAGTATCTGGTGCAGATTTTTCCTCTTGATTTGTATTTTTTTTTTCTGAATGTATTTGAACTGATGTGTATAAAACAATGTAGTTTGGATATTTGTGTCTTCCATATACAGCAAAGTTAATATGATCCTTTGATATGGGCTCAATGAGAATAGTACTCCTCATCAAATGGGCATGATGTATTTCATGGCAGGGTTTTACTTTTAAATATTCTATTGACATCCATTTAGTTTAAAGTTCATTTGAAGTACTTAAGTGTCAATCCCCTCACAGTAACATGTAATAGTATTATTGAACTTTCTAACACTCTAACATTCTTTCCTGAAGCTGATGCTATTTCCTCTCCTGTTTGTCTTACCTAGGTTTGGAAGGATGCTGCCACTCAGATTTTCTTCTCCTTATCTGCAGCATGGGGAGGTCTAATTACTCTCTCTTCTTACAACAAATTCCATAATAATTGCTACAGGTATGTAAGAGTGAAAAACATCGGTTTTATTAAATAGATTTGTCCAAAACCAGATATCTTCCAACTTGCAGAAATCTGGTTTGTAAGATCCTTCTCTCATGTCTTTTTTTTCTCTTGTGTCTTTTTTTCTCTCGTGCCTTTTGTGTCTTTTTTTTCCCCTCTTTTCCTCTCCCCTTTCTCTTTCTTTCTTTCTCTTCCCCTTTTCCCTTCTCCTTCCCCTTTTCCCTTTTTCCCCCTAGCCCTTTTCCCCCTTCTCCTTTTCCCCCTTCTCCTTTTCCTCCTTCCCCTTTTCCCCTTTCTCTTTCCCCCTTTCCCTTTCCTCTTTTTCCCCTTACCCTTTTCCCCTGCTCCTTTTGGCCTGCTCCTTTTCCCTTTCCCCTTTCCCCCTTCCCCTTTTCCTTTCTCCTCTCTGTGTGTGGTGTTCTTTTACCTTTAATCCTTTTGGCTTTGTGTATTGTCTCCTCTCCCCAGGCCCTAATCTACTAGTCTCAAGAGGAGCCTTAGGCTTATTAGAGCTCCTCTTGGCTCTTCATTTTCAGAATCAGCAGGATGAGGTTGAAAGGCAGTCTGGGAAGCTGTCAACAGCTGTGAGCAGTGGCACGAAACAGAGTCAGTTGGCAGCCTCTGCTGAAGAACAGCCCATGTGTAGAACGGGCTGAGCTTTGCTGTTGTGAGACACGCAGGAGTTTAAGTTGCACCTTCCAAAGATGTGATTCTTTTATCTCCTAAATGTTATTTTTTTTTTCCAATTGCTCTTAGCGTAGTTTTACATGCACAAAGTTATTTCGTGTAGTGAAATTTAAAATCGCTTTTACTTGAACTCACCGAAAGTTGTTTTTTTTTACAAGGAGAAAAGTCAATGTGTTCTGGTAGCATTGTATAGCTTTTCATCCAAAAGCCTGCCAGATAAATGTCTGCAGATGGAAGAAACAAAAAGAATTGGCACTAGGAGAGTGCTTCCCTGTTATTTTACTCTCTTTAAAGCTAATCTGAAGCAAACCTTTACCAGTTCCTGCAGTGATGGAGGTGCTGATTCAGGACATGCAGCAGCAGCACAGGAACTGTCCCAAGGGGAGGCTTAATAACTTTCCCAACTTAAGACTTTAAAGCATACACTCCTTGGGATTTTGACTGCCTTATCCTATGACTTCTAAGTACAGAGTAGAAAATACTTAACTTTAAAATCCTGATCCACCTTTCTTTGCAAAAAGGAATTTAAAAACCTTTTTACAGTGCTCAAAAAGTAATTTAATATAATTATCCCAAAATATTGATGAAAAGTAACGGTGCTGCATACTCAGTAACTCCCACACAGAAATCCTTGGGCTCCTATTTTTGAAAATGATGTTTCTGGCCTTTGATTTTTGGTTGATGAATGAATACAATCAGAATATCAGGGAAAAAAAAAAAGAGAGAAACACCATACTTAATTTCAGTATTAATTTAGCAATGTTTTGTGGAGTTCGGAAAATATTAATGAAAATTTTGAAGGGATTACCTGGTAACGAGGTATAAAAATTTTACAACTCTGATACCAAATACATGCTTTACCTATGTTAGAGAGGAATAGGGGAGACTGAAGTAGAAACAATTAGAAAATCTTACTTACCTCTAATATTTTTAATTTTACAACACAACTTGAATGCTGAGATGAAGCATGACTGTTTTCTTTTTTAATTTTTATATTCATTACATTCTAATACTGCAGACAAATTTGTACTTTTCAGTCACATATGAAACATAGTTAAATAGTCTATAATTGCAATATATTTACAGAAATTGACTTCTTAATGAATACCTGAAATATTTCAAACTTATCTAGATTTTGGAAGAAGATTAACACATGCTGATTCCAAACAGAACATTGTCTTTTTTTTTTTTTTCTGTAGACCCAAAGAATTAACCGAGTCATTTCTGTTAAGAGATGCTCTCTTAGAAATTCTAGAAGTTTGACAGCTTTTCAGGTTGTATTTAATTCTGTTCCTGACAAGCAAATAGCAATAAGAATAAGCAATTCTAGCCAACATAAAAACCCCGAACATTGAAAGTGAGTGACCTATTTTTGCCTAAGTTGTAGTAGTTTATGGGGAAGTCCTCTGGACACACATATTGTTAAAAAAAAATATCCTATCAGGAATGTGATAACTATGGATGGGGTTCATGAGGGCTGGTTTCCTCTCTAGTCACGTGTCTTGACATTTCCAGCATAGTAAGACATTCAGGTATAGATTGCTCGAGATTCACTTCACAATATCAACAGTGGGAAAATGTACCAAGGAATCCTCTGAAGATGGGAAGGTACCTCTGCAAGGTACAGAAAGCTAACCCCTGGAATTTTGTGTATAGATACAAGAAGGATACAGGACAAAACCCGTCTTAGCTGGATGGTGGTAGTTAGTCCGTACGTAATACAGTGCTTATGAGGCAAGGAGTTAAAAAGTGTGTTACCAATCACGTCATCATCTTTGGAGAGGCCAAGAGCAGAAATGCCTGTCCTCCTGCACAGCTTCTGGTTCCTACATGGCACGTGGGTGATGGGAACTTGCACAGCTGATATGAAGACTCCTGTGCTCTCTGATCAGCATCAAATGCACTTGATAAGTATAAAAGTGTGCCTTCACCAGCATTCCCACAGATGTGTGTGCTCATGAGAGACTCCTGAAGCATGTACCAACCCCTCCTTGCATGTATCCCAAAAAGGTGTCATAGCTTCTTGTTTTTTTTTTCTTTTCAGGGACACATTGATAGTCACATGTACCAACAGTGCCACAAGTATATTTGCAGGCTTTGTCATCTTCTCAGTTATTGGCTTCATGGCAAATGAACTCAAAGTGAATATAGAAGCTGTGGCAGACCAAGGTAGGGTACACTGGCATTTTGTTACTTAGGCAGGCACCTGGTGGCACCTTCAGCTCTGTTATTAATGATGACATTGATACTGGAGGAGGGAATTATGGCTTCAAACTGGTGTGGGTTAGTAAACCACATGTAGGCATTTCTGTACAGGAGAAGGTACACTGGTAAGTCAAGATCTTCCTTGAAACCTCTTTATCACTTGTTTGGTAAGAGAAGGAAGGAAGCTGAGACTCATTGTAAATCTTTGTGTAAATGACTGATGGAGGGTAGTGTGGGATGGTCCCTTCTCATAGTCTGAGGGATTATTGGCCTTTTCATTTGTCTCCGCTGTTGTTTGTCAAGTCCTCTTCAAGGTAAAAGTTGTTTCTGGTGGTGGGAATTTTAGATGGGAGGCGGGTGGCCTTCGTAGTGTAGAAGGTGGGAGAAATATGGTGTGAAAGGTGGATTGAGCTTCTGAACTGTGGGAAGAAAGGAGAAGCCTCCATGGGGAAGTAAAACATTTCTGAAGAACTGAATAGAAGATCTTCATTAGTGAAGTGAGATGGTTATAAGCAGGGATCTGAAAGGTCCTAATTAGGAGAGCTCAAGACCACTATGCCAACTAAACCATAGCTCTAAGTGCCAGTTGTTTCTTGAACACTTCCAGGGATGGTGACTTCACCACCTCCCTGGGCAGCCCCTCCCAATGTTTAACAACCCCTTCAGTGAAAAAATTCTTCCTGATGTCCAGCCTGAGCCTTGCCTGGCACAGCTTGAGACTGTGTTATCTCATCCTGTCACTGGTTGCCCAGGAGAAAAGGCCAATCCCCACCTGGCTACAACCTCCTTTCAGGGAGTTGTAGAGAGCAATCAGGTCTCCCCTGAGTCTCTTCTTTGCCAGGATCAACAATCCCAGCTCCCTCAGTCACTCCTCACAGGACTTACTCTCTTGACCCTACTTTGCTATAAGAAGCAGCAAATAGGAAGGGAAGAGTTTTTGGGCTAAGATTCAGAGAAGTTATAATCCTATCAAATTTTGACAATCATTTTAGAGGGATGATATAGAGGGATATAGGGTCTGAGAGGAGAATTTCATAGTATGGTCAGCTGATAAACTGTTTCTTGACAGCAAGTAGTAGAGGATACTGATCTTGCAGGCTAATGTAATGTCAATTCAGTATTCAGTGCCTCATCTCTTCTTTTTGGTTTGCCAGTCACTAGATGGCAACAGAAAAGTTTAATTTTTTCCCACTTTTCTGGACAGATTAGACCATTATTTTTGAAAAACTCCATGTGAGGCCAGATGTTTTTAGGAGTAATGTTTACATCAGTATTTTTATTTTAGATTTTACCTCCATTCTGGAACAAACAAACAAACAAACAAAACAAACCCCAAAAGCTAAACCACATTGCACTCCCCAAAATTATTTGTAAGGAATTAGAGTTAAAGAAGCCGTGCCTGAGTGGAGCTGCAGTGGAAGCTCCAAAGAGATGGACAGAGGTGGGATGGAGAGACAGGACTGGTGGTGGAGGAAACACTTGATTCAGCTGGTTCATGCATCTCCCTGGAGATGGTGTAAAATTTAGCGCAGGAGATCAAAAACTCTTTTCTGGCTGGTGGTCTTTGAGTCCCAGGCTGGAGCTCTCTGTTCCCAGCTGTCTCAGCAGCTGTTCCAGGGGATGTGGAAATAGCTGTCACAAGACAAGCTTATTGTAGGGCTGTGAGTGTGTTTGTAAGAGACTTCTTAGGCCATTTAAAATTATTTCACAGGGGTGAGGTTTTGCTGCTCTCCATGACAGGGGGAAAAAAATTCAGCGAAATAATAGATGACTTTGCAGTAGGAAGAGAGCAAAGATCAGGGATAATTGTGGACTGAGGTAGTGCACTGAATTACCATAATTAAGAAGCAGACTCAAGAACCTCGGAAAGGAACCAGTTCTTGTCCTTGCCTATCGTTTTTTTAAGTTCTAAAGTTGTATTTTTTTTTTTTTGCAGTGAAAGAGAAAAAAGCCAAAATGATGATGAAACGTAACCTCCCTTCAAGTTTTCAAAACCTCGAATAAAAATATTAATGGAAATAGGAAGGGTTTTTTCCGTTTTTTTCTCCTAAAATATTAATCTGAAAAACACAGTATGTTTTTTCATTTAGAATCCTCTTTTCAGGAAAAGCTAATCTATCTGATGAACAAATAAAACACTTACCATGGAGGGAGAGACAGAATGATCTCTTTTTGTCCTACTGTCTGATTAAGAACATAGCGCAGTTGAAAAATGTTAGTAATTTAAAATGGAAGTTCAAGGTCTTTGAACTTTTAAAATTTTAACATATATAAAATGTTTGGAGTTTTCCTGTCTTTAATAGACTTTTAGAAAGAGTTCATACCCACCTAAGTCTGGAAGGGATGTGAGCCAGCCTCTCTGTGAATGTTGACCTGTGGTTGATCCATGTTATTTTGGAGAGTTATGAGGGCTCGACATGGGGAGATGTGCATGAATTTAACTTTTCCTAAAAGTGGGATTAATGGGAACTCATTATTCTGAGACTTAATTAAACTTCCACATGCAGGAAGCTGCTGTAAAGAGAGCCCTTGTCTCTAATAATCAAGAAGAAATATTTAATCAAGAGGTGAAAGAAGTGTTTGTAAATATATAGTAGCTTTAACTGCCCCTTCTTATTTCAAAAATTCATTTTTTCTGCAGCACATTTTAAAGGCAGCAACACTGAGTCATGTACAGTGTTGGGTTTGTCTTTTTTGTGCTGTGTTGCTAAGTCTTGTATTTGCCTTTTGTTAGAAGGGACCCCAAACACTCCACGTGTTGCCTGAGGAGATGATGTGACGTGCTGCTAAAACTGTGTTTTCCTCAGTACGTGAGCAAATAGCAGTTGTCTCTTGAACAGAAGCAGCTGTGGAGCTGGAGGAACTGGGGTGCAATGATTAGATCAGAAATAGCCAGGACAGAGCGAGTGGGAAGCCCATTCTCTTGCCGTGAGGCATCAGTACAACTTGGCTCTCATTTGTGTCTCGCCTGGCAGGAAATACCTTTCCAAGTGTTGGAAGTGGGAATTCCTTTAGCTGGGATGAGTAGAGAAGAAGTGCCATCTACTGTAATGTTGACACTGCATTCCTGCAGCCTTTGCTCCCAGGCAAATCTGAGCACACTTGTAAAAATACTTTTTTCTTTACAGTTAATAGAAATTAAAGCCCAATATATCAAACCAAAAAAGAACGGGAAACTCCTGGTTAACGCTTTAAAAGACCCCAGCTCCTTATTTTTTGTGCTCTGTGTTATTTCAGGTTTTCTTGTGGATTTTTTTAGATTCACAGTAGTTACTACCTTGTGTCTGGTATCAGGTCTGGGCATCTTTTTTGTTCTCTGCTTCGCATTTCACTGTGTGCTGACAAATTAAAGAAGAAGGGTTTTTGCTTTTCCATTCATCCTTGAGGCAGCACTGAGGCTGTGGGTGTTTGCCATGTTGACCTAGGGCTGGATTGGTAGTTGGCAGGAATTTGATCACAGAGCAGAACAGAAACATAGCTGCAGTATGCAATTGTTGCTTATTTTTTTAATTTGTTTGGTCCAGTATATTGGTATACTCATTGTGTATGTATTCTGCTTGGAAAGTAGGAGCAAATGAGTGATTTGGATCTTACAGTGAAAATAGAGATTAATCAGGTGAGGCTAAATTCTGTGATGCTTAAATCTTTCTGTAAATAAGAGAGACTGAACCTGATTACCTTTATTTTTCTTATTTCTAGGTCCTGGAATTGCTTTTGTGGTTTACCCAGAAGCCTTAACGAGGCTTCCTCTCTCTCCCTTCTGGGCCATAATATTCTTTTTGATGCTTCTAACTCTTGGATTAGACACCATGGTAAACTGCTTTTGTGTCCCACTCTTTTCCTATTTGTTTGCCTGGGGGACCATGAGGTTAATTGCTATTTTCCATGTGGGCAGTGAACCAGTTTCCAAAGAGAGGAATGAAGTAAGGTCATCAATGCTGAAATCATTTGGGCAGAGCTTTGGTGTTGACATCTGAGCATTTAACACTTAGGATTCAAAATGCTCCCTTATTTTCTTTTACATCTAGCTGGACCACTTTGTGTACACTGTGTGCACTGAAATGAATCCTTTCCTTTTATCTTCCAGTTTGCCACTATCGAGACTATTGTGACCTCTGTTTCAGATGAGTTCCCCAAGTACTTACGTACGCACAAGGCACTGTTCACTCTTGGGTGCTGCGTGTCCTTTTTCATCATGGGATTTCCTATGATCACTCAGGTAATAACACTGCCTTTGAGCATCACCGTCTGTCCCCAATCCCCCTCTGGTGGCCGTTTTCCTCCTGCACAAGTTGCAAAAGATTTAGCTGAGTTCTGCCACATGTGACTCAGGGTGAGTCTGAAAGCCTTTTTTTTAATGGATGCTCTGACTGAGATACACTTATAAGACTCCGCTGTTCAAATCTTTCTGGGAATCAGATTTTTAAAATTTTCCCTAGTCAAACATCTCCAAAGTACTAATGTAAACTAGGTATTCAACCCACACTGACAGAAGACAGGTTTAGTTTAGGTATCAGGAAGAAATTCTTTGCTGTGAGGGTGGTGAGGCCTTGGCACGAGTTGCCCAGAGAAGCTGTGGCTGCCCCATCCCTGGAAGTGTCCAAGACCAGGTTGGACGGGGCTTAGAGCAACCTGGGATAGTGGAAGGTGTCCCTGCCCACGGCAGGGAGGTTGGAACAAGATTATCTTTAAGTCCCTTCCAACCCAACCCATTCTATGAATTAAGGAAAAAAATGCAACTTTGTATGTCATATAAACATGCAACCTCTTTGTCTAATCCTTTCCTCCAGGATTAGACATATACTGACAGTCTTGGCAAACTGAGAAGTTAACAATGGAATTCCCACCTACCATTGATAATCTTCAGTGTCTTCTCTCCACTAATACCTCCAGCATTATAAACTCAGCAATTTCAAGACAAGATGCACAAAATTTTACTATTTTTCCCTCCTCTTTCTTCCCTTTCTCTCTCCCCTTACCTCATCCCCTGACAGCCCAGCTTCACTGTTCTAAAGCCTGGGATGGATTCAGTCCTTCCTTCACTTGAATTATGCTGCTTAACCTCTGCCCTGGAGATAGGACAAGATATCCTTTCCAAATAGATGAACTGGACTCATTATTAGGGTAGTTCTGGTTTCAAAGGTGATTTTGCTTTTCATGTAGTATTATGGGTTAAAGACACCACAAGTGGAAGGTCTGGTGGTGGTTCAGTCCTTAGTCTTAAAGGACTGAAGTCAAAGTCTTCCCAAGCTGTGTTGGCTACCGGAATCAGGGGTGCCATCTGCTTTTTTCTTGTTGGATTTGATATTCATTCAGCCAGAAGGAAGGAACTGTAATGCAGCACGAGCCTGAGTCTGGTCGATGTTTGGATGCTGACCTGGCTCCTGTTCCTCTCTGCTCTGCCTACCTCAATGCCACAAGTGATGGTTCTTCTATCTCTTTTTCCTTAGGGTGGAATGTATATGTTACAGCTTGTGGACACTTATGCAGCTTCTTACTCTCTTGTCATTATTGCCATCTTCGAGCTTGTTGGAGTTTCCTATATCTACGGTAAGAAAAAATACTGTTACTGGACAGCCTATGTCAAAGTAACACTTTAGCGTATGATAAAGTGAAGTTCTTAGGGAAAGGAGTATTTTTTTTAATAAAAAGCCTCAAAATTCTCTTATTTTGGACAAAGAATGATAGGACCTCATTACTATAGGATGCTTTCAAATAAATGTATTCAGAAGACTCAAAAGTCTCAAGTCCTTTTCCATCAATAGCTTAAAGCCGATGCTTAGAGATGAGTCTAAGAACAGATCGAGCAGTTAGTGACACTATCTGTCCATAACACACACTCAAGACTATGCAGCTTCTCAGAGTGACTAATTATCCCTGGTGGTAACAGCAGTTATATTGATCCATGCTGATGTACATGAATTGTGAGGAAGATCCTCAGTTGGTATAAAGCAGTGCAATCACCATGATGCTGCTGTAGCTACAACACTTGATACCAGCTGGTGGTGTGCTTCCAAGCTTTCAGGATGTGTTTTCAGGAGACCGATTCTTGGAAATGTGAAGATCTCCCCACATACCAGGTGATTAACCTGTGTCTGGAGTGTAGTGTTGCCAGTTAAGACTTGCCTTCTAAAGCAAAAGAGGATATGAATCTCAGTGTGAAAAATGACAAAGATAAGGCTGTTACTGCTGTTGCTGTTTGCAGGAATGAATTATGTAGTTTATGTCAGCTGGGCATAAAAATCCCAGATGTTCTGTTGAAGGACCTTAGGTTCTGGTCCTGTGCACTGAATACTTACGTCTACCTGTGTTGCACAGTCCACTCTGTAACATAAGTGCTTTAAAAAATAGTACAAAATTCAACAAATTCAGGATTTGTTGCTCTTGCTTGAGACATAAACATTCTAGACAGGACAGGGAATCAGCCCTTTCTTGTTTTCTCTAATTTCATGGAAATACAGCAGTGTATTTTATCTCCACTGACATCTAATCCAGTGAGCAGGCCTGAGTGGTTGGAAGCTAAGTCAGACATGACTAGTGTTACAGAATATGATGGAAAAATTCAAAATACAGAGAGAAGAGTTGATTTTGACTGGTCGTCTTCTGGTTAATCAAAATTCTTGTGGGTTTTTTTTATGCCCCTGGAATGTAAGTAATTTGATTAGAGTTGGCTTAGAAGTGAAATGAAACCCAGCTTCTCTAAAATCAATACAGTTCTGTAAGAGATAAGTGGGGATGCTCAAGAAGAGTATAAGGGTTTGTTGGGTTTTCTTTTTGCCTTTCTTCTCCTCCTCAGTTTGTTGAGAGCATGCCTGAACGATGCTGCAATGCTGTAATGCTTGAAATATTTTTAATGTTTTAAAAACTACTTAATTCTGTAAAGTTTCTTTGTTGTGTATGTTTTTAAACAAGGATGAAGGTAATAGGGAGCAGGTACTGGTTCTGTTCCTCCTCTGAACACTGTGTGGCAGAAGCACTGCAAACCTGCCTTTGTGAAATGACATTTTATTAGGCTTGGAAGCAAAAAATCGCTCTGGCTTGTGTCTGCTTTGCACAGTAAATTCCCTTAAAACACTAACTTTAATAAAAAATATAAAACAATACTCAAACAGTTATAGCATTGCAAAGGAAGGACTTGAATAGAGAAAAAAGGGGGTTTTTTTAGTTAGATATTACTTCATTGTAATCAGTTGTGGAAAACAACTGACAAATTACAAATTATTCTTTCCATACTTGCTGTACCAACTGGTTGTTCATCAACAGATCTGGGTAAAGCCTTTGCTATAAACTATTTCAAAGATTATTCCCTGGAATGAACCTTTCGCTGGACTAAGGAGGTTCCAGTCTTTTGAATGACAAAGGAAAGATTTACTTTACGATCATTATCTGCTTCATTAATGTACCAGAGCTACTTCTGCTGTGTTAAAGCTACTTTTGTAAGGACTGTTCATGGGAGTACATCCTGTACATTTGTGATTTGTGTGTTGTAAATACAAGCAAAGCTGCTGCTCTGGTTATATTCCTTCAAGCAGTGCTTAAAATTGGCATAATATATTTTCAAGCTCTGACAACTGCTGTTTTACACTCCACTGACACCTTTCTCTGTGTACTTGTACTCTTCATGGCAAGCAGGTTGGCACAATAGTGGCAGGTGCTTTTATGATGAAATAAATTTGTCTTTAGTTCTTGTTACATGTTCTGCTTGCTGAGCTTCTTGAGATTTTTAAATTAAAAAGGGACACACTTGGTTATTTCCTTGTAATCACTTATTTTTTTCAATAGAGTCAGTGCTCCACAAACCAACCAAATGCAGCTTTTATTTCCCATGCTGGTAGAAATGTTTATTCTCCAGTTGTTTAGATTATGATGCATGGTTGGTAAAGAACAGCTTAGAGCTGGGGGTATTAAGTTAATCATCAGCATAATTCCCACTGTTGCACTTTGTAACGTGAGGCTAAAGACAAAAATCCTCGTGTTCGAGCAAAACACTGTCAAAAGCTGAAAATGTATGACTGTAACTTTGTTTGTGCTCCTTCTAGATCTGGTTTTTGACTGTCTGTTTTTTTGAGAAGATTTGTTGTCAGAGCTAGTGGTAACTGCTGCAGTGTGTTCGTAAGAGACATTAGTAATTTTGAACATTTCACCTGCAGCAGAATAGCAAAGTAGTTGTCTCACTGGGTTTGCAGGCTCCTTTTTAAATGGCTTTTATATCTGCAGCACTTGTCAATACATCATTCTACTTTAGGGAGGGGGAAATCAGATATGGAATATCATGTACTGTTTATTTCCCAAAGTTATTCAGTAGGCCTGACTGATCCGAAAGGGAGACCAGATTTACTAGGATTTAAAAAAAAGTAATAAATTGGTGTTCTGTTAACCAAAACATCCCTCTCATTTTTCTGTGGAACTTTCACTGGAAAGAGATAAGTACTGTGTAATCCCTGTATCTGCTTGCATGCATTTGACTTCTGAACTGCTAATATTTAAAAGTACCTTAAACTGTGAATATCTGCTGATGGTTCCAAGAAGGAACTGATTTTTTTAATTGGAGTTTGAAGCAAATCTATGCAGATTTACATGAAGCTCGAATGAATTTTGGAGGCAGAAGCCCCTGGTAACTCTCAGTTAGGTATCCCTTCTTTGCAGTAGCAAGTGTGGCTGGAGTAGAGACTTTAAATGAGATTTAAACTTGGTGGAAAGACTCATCAGACTGTACCTTGTGCTGCTGCAATTAGTTTAAAATGATCTTTGTCCCCAGCACAGCTCAAAACTGGCTGCTGTGTGAGAATCTCCCTCACAGCTCGCTGCAGGTAAATAAAACACAGGGGCAAATCGTTCAGTTGCAGCAACTGGTCCATCACACAATGACCTTGGAGGTTATATTTGGTCCAGACATACAAACTTCTATTACAAAATAGAGAAGGACACCATGATTCAGACTGGTGCTGAAGTACAGTGATTCCACAGGTAATAAAAATTACATGTATTTTACAGAGAAGAGGCTTTCTGAAAAAGAAAATTTGCTGTAGTCAGTAGAGAAGAGAAAAAGAGGGAGAGAAACTACAGTTACTGAAAAAAAAAGTGACATCTGAGTCACCTTGGCTTAGTTTTTTAAGCTTACATCCACTGCAGATTGTAATTTTTTCCTCTTCCCTAAATTCAGTTCTTGCAATACCATCTCACTGTTTGATTTCTGGATTTTTCTTCTCTGTTTGTTGCCACAACCTGGTTCTTGAGCTTTTCTCTCACGTGCTATCTGCCTGAGTTGGGCCTTTAGGGCTGCCCAAGCACCACCCAGCCCTGTTACTTTCTTCAAGCTGCACCAGAAGACACTGAATAATGAACTATTGGTATTTTTTTACCTTCTTGATTCTTGGAACAGTCAGGTGGTTAGATTTATTTCTCCTTGATATCAACAGAAATGCTTCCAAATTAGATGCATCGAGCCTGAGGATTATCCCTTCTTATACCCTGCAGTGTCTAATAAGAACATGAAGTAGTATATTACTTTTGTTCAAGCATTTCTTCCCCTATTCAGTGCCTTTTCTCCAATATTTAAGCTGTCCCCACATCATGAAAGTTAGACAAAATGCTTTATAAAATTTAGATAAAATTGGCCCAAATTTTAAACATTTGTGTGGCAGATGAGCTCAGACTTGGACCCCAGGCCTCTCTCTTCTTACTGCAATTAGAAAAGCTGGAATCAATTTCAAATTTGTTTTTATTATTTTTTGATAAATTACTAATATCTAAATTACTAATAACTAACAGGGAATAGCAGCTCCTGGCCAGCACACTTTTTCCACCCACATGGCATCGCTGGGAAAGGAGCTGCAGAGACAGCTGAAATACCATTTTCCAATCTTGCATGTTTGATTAACTCAAGTAGCTTTAGAGATTCAATCAATACAATAATCTGAAGAAATAGCACATCAGTTAATCTGTTTGTTCAAACAACATTGAATATAATTTAAAATATTTACAGGTGCTCTCTGATAATTCTAAGTATCATTCAGGTATCAGCTGAAAAATAACAGGATATCATCAGTTTCAATGCTAAGGGACACAGTTGTAATCCAGTCAGGTAGCAGGTATAGAGAAGCTCAAATATTGTCTGTGCTGAAGCAGTTATACAGATATTAATAACACTAATCTTCATAGTGAAATAAAACAAGCCTGCAAATAATTATACAAATAACTGCAGCTACCCAGTACATACTATTACTGCTTTAACATCAAACACACCGAACACCTGATCTCTGTGTAAAAGCTCAATTTTGCTTTAATCCTCAAGAAGTAAATATTTTATTGGAATGGTTCCCACCACATTAGTCCCATTTTTTACTGTGTAGTTGGATCCTCCACAGAAGTTTTCAACCAACAAATCGGAGTTTGTTTTCGTAATTAGGCACAAGGGAGGGCACCAGAGCTCTGTTGCAAATTGCAGTTGGTTTCTTTCACACCTAATTACTTTTACGTTTGCCGTTTACAGGATTGCAAAGATTTTGTGAAGATATAGAAATGATGATTGGATTCCAGCCAAGTAAATTCTGGAGAGTCTGTTGGGCATTTGTGACCCCGACTATTTTAACAGTAAGGAAAAAAAGAAAAATAATTTAATGTCTTCTCCAAAGAGTTTTGTTGTTGTTTGTTCATCATTCATGATGTTTCTAGGTGGTAGTAATTAGAACTTGAATGCAGCTAATTAAACACAAGTGCTTGTGTTCTTACATGTGTGTGTAATAGGAACGGAGTGTAAGTAATGGTATTTTTGGTGGAGAGGGATGATGGGTTTCCACATGCTGCTATGGTGGCCTTTCCTGTCCCTGCAAAATGGTCCTGTAACACATTATTGCATAGCATCATTATGGATTATCATGTGTATATATATATATGTGTGTGTGTGTATGTGTATGTATATATGTGTGTATGTATATATATATGTGTAGGGAAAGGAAAGGTCATGATCCTCTTGTCTGTTGTCAGGTTGGGCGAGGGAAAAACCATTTTATTGAGTCATGAACTAATCCAGGAGAGATGATTTGGAAAGGCTGAGGTGGAAATTTGAATGACAGAGTTTTAGCTGCAAAGGTGGAGGTACTGCTGCAAAGATGGAAATAGTTCCGCTCTGGATAAGAAATATAAAAACTTTTAGTTTGTTTAGGGGAAAAAAGAAAACAAATGAAGAAAGGAAAAAAAGGGGTGAAAAAAGGGGGAAATGGGGGAGAAAAGAGGGAAAAGGGGAGCAAAGAGGTGAAAAAGGGGGGGAGAAGGTGGGAAAAGAGGAGAAAGGGGGAACAAGAGAAGGAAAAGAGAAGGGGAAAGAAAAAAAGGTGGGGGAAAGATGAAAAAAGAGTGGGGGGAATGATGAAAGAAGGAAAAGGGGGGAAGAGGAGAAAAGAGGAAGAAAAAAGGGGAGATATGAGGATAAAGGGAGAAAAGGGGGAAAGAGGGGAAAAGTGGAAGAAAAAGGGGGAAATGAGAAAAAAGGGATAGAAGGGAAAAGAGGAAGAAAAAAGGGAGGAATGAAGAAAAAGGTAACAAAGGGGAAAAGAGGAAATAAAAAGGGGGGAAATGAAAAGGGAACGAAGGGGAAAGAGGAAATAAAATGGGGGAAAATGAGGGAAAAGGGGAAAGGAGGAAATAAAAAGAGGGGAAATGAGGAAAAAGGAGAAAGAGGAAATAAAAAGAGGAAGTAAAAAGAGGGGAAATGAGGAAAAAGGGGGAAAGAGGGGAAAAATGAAAAAAGGTGGGCAAAAAAAAAAAGAAAGAAAAAGAGGAAAAAAAAAAAAGAAGAGAAGCCAAAGGAAAAAGGGCCTGTTGCTTCCAAACCCTTCTGGCGCCGAGGCAATGAAGGAATGTGGCCCCCGGTAGTCGGAGAAGCCCCTCCCGGCCCGGGCCGAGCGCGGCGCTTCCCGGCGGTGCCCGCAGGTGGCGCTGCGGGACAGCGGCGGCGGCGGCCGGGGCGGGGGAAGCGGCTCCCGAGATAAATCGGAGCGTGTCGGGTTTGTTGCTGTTCTTCCTTTCCCTCGGTTTGTATTCCCACCTCCTTTCAAACACCTTCCTTCGAATCTACTTAATGCTCACTTCGCATTTAGGTCTCCGTTCAGTCAAAAGGGACATCACATTCTCAATTTTGCCATTGCTACGCGTGTTTTCTCCAAGTCCAGGAATCCAAGTCTAATAACTATATCTACAGTTAATGTCTAGATTTATAGTCCAAATCTAATAACTATATCTACACTTACTATCTAGATTTCCATCAGAGTGTTTCCTTTATGTTTTAGCCCAAGTGCAGGTGCAATTTGTGATTGCACATAATTTATTTTTTTTTTGGGCACAAGAATGAAATAATTATTTCAGCCATTTTAAAAGCTTTCACCTTGATAAATCAGCACAAAGCAACAGAGCCTTTCTTTACCAGGATTTGCTGTTTGAGAGCACGTGCTTCCACCTGGAAGTCCTCAAGCCTGGACCATATATGCAGCAAGATATCAGCATTTGTGTAGAGTTTTAAAAACTCATCATTTCACAGCAGTGCTGAATAGTTCCTACAAGTCATATAATCACAGAATGGTTTGGGTTGGGAGGGCCCTTAAAGACCACCTAGTTTCAAACCCCCTGCCATGGGTAGGGACACCTTCCACTAGAAATTATGTTGTTTCTTAAGAAAAACAAATCTGAACTGACTGTGTTTATTTTCCAAACTTGCATGTTCTGTTGTTGTTCTCTCCAAATGCAATATATAGTGAACTTGCAGTGAGAAATAAATTGACACTGATCAGTCATAATTCAATTTTTATGCAATGGAAACAGGCAAAGCAAAACCAAGCAATAAATTCTTTTCTATTATTGCTTCTGTAAAGCTAATATTTGATACATTTGAATAGCCTAATATTAGACTTTCATTAGACTCTACATCTCTGGAAATAAAAACTGATCATTTTTATATGTGCCTTCACCTAGTTATACTTCTATAAATCTTCTGTGTGCAATTATTGCAAGCACAGGCATTTCCCAAAAGTTACTGAATTATGCACAAATGTAAGCAGATGTATTGCTGTTCATACAGTAAGTGAAATGGAGTAACTTAGCATAATCACATTAGGTAAAACTGCCAATAGACCATGTAATAAAGCACATTACTCCAGGGAGAAGATTCTAATTTCAATTCTTCTGGCGCAAATACAGTGATTTTTGTGGGATTTTGCAGGATTTCCTTGAAACTCATTAGATTCAGGCTCTGAGCTGTTTATTATAGCTTGTGGCAGCGCCCTGCCTTAGGTGTATGCTCTTTTATCCGTATTCCATGTATTCCAACCCTGTGTGTGGATACCTACCGTTTGTTGCATAGCAGGCTTGTTTTGCTTATTCAAACATATTTGTTTTCCTTTCTTGTTTCCAGTTCATCCTCTGCTTCAGCTTTTACCAGTGGGAGCCGATGACTTATGGAGCTTACCACTACCCTGGCTGGTCCATGGTGCTCGGGTGGCTGATGCTGGCCTGCTCAGTCATCTGGATCCCAGTTATGTTTGTGATAAAAATGCATCTAGCCCCAGGCAAATTCATTGAGGTAATTCTTCTGCCTTTTTGCTCTTTACAAATTCGGTCACAGGAGACTGTCTCTTTTATTTTACATTGATTTTTGTGATATTGAATGTCTAATAGTGCTAAGATTACTTTCTGGTAAACTAGTTATTGTGTTGCAAAGAGATGCTCAGTTGATTTAAATTGTAGACCTTCTATTCCTCACTCCTCAACAAAATGCTCCTAAACTGTGGAGTGATTTTTTTTTTTTTTTTAATCTAGAAGGGGTTACAAATTTCATGAGTCCTGGTTATGGCTTTACCGGGAGAAAGCTGTTCTAGCTTTGTTGGCCTTTTTGGAAAAGCAGTGTGTAGACGTAGGAAGCACCAACTGCTGGTGTGTGTTGTGCTGCAGGGACCCTGGCAATCAGCACCAGGAGATGTCAATCAGGAGCTGCCTGTTTGCAAAGTGTGGGACGGTTGGGTTCTGGAGTCATCCGGGATGTGCTTCAGGAGGTTGTGCCACTCACAGGAATAAAATATATGAAGAGACCTCCCGCTCTACATCTCAAACTACTCATTATAAAACCTAGCTGGCAATCTTTGCTTTATCCTTCTTCATCTCTTTATTTTTCTTGAATAAGCTGATCCCTCCTGGCACCTGGGCTTAGAATAATTCCAGCTGGCACTTTATTTTTACCCTGCTTAACCTGTTTATTTTGCAAATCAGATTCCTGACGCTTCCCCAGTGCTCCAGAAATGTGGTGGTCACCTTCTGCTCTCCATCTCTGTGCCTTGTCCCTGCCTGCCACCCCCATCATACCCTGTCCCCTTCCTGTAGGCTCCTTGGTTCCTTGCAGGGCATGGAACAGCAATGCCTTTCTCATGTCGGCATTTCATCTCTTTATTGCCCTCACCATTCTTCTGAGGAGGCTCAGTGCTCTTATTTGAGGTCTTTGAGGCTTTCTCAGCTCTGCCTTCTCGTCACTGCATGCTGCTTGTGCTGTTCCCTCCTTGGGAGAAGGAACAGACGCTCTCTCCCCTTTCCGTAGCCGCTTTTGCAGTTCAGCTTTCCTGCAAAACCCATTGGGGCTGTTTTATGCTTCAAAAATGAAAAGAAGAGAAAATGTACTAAAAGAGCATAATCTTTTTGGTCTCTCAATATGCCACACTACACATGCCTAAGGGAAAAGACCAGGACTCTGCTTCCCATAGAGCAAAAGAATTTCACGGGAGAGGAATTTTCGTAGTAGTGGGACACCTCAGGGAAGGCATCCAGGCACATGGTTTGTAGCAGGTCACTTGTCTGAAGGACCATTCAGCCCTTGTGTAGAGCACATTGGAGTGCACAGGTCAGGAGACAACTACTCCTTTTGGGAACGAGCTAATGTGGAATTAGATTTGCTTGTTCATTGTCTCATGAGCTCCTCTCACTGAGAAAATTGTTCTCCTTCAAAACTTCTAATGTGTTGCACTGGCATATATATTGCCACAAAACTAGGGTGCTTTTCTTACTGTCCCTCCAGTTGTGCACCCAAAGAAACACCCAAGAGTTGGATCTGTTTTGAAGGGGCTTTTGCTGAAACTATTTCAGCTGTAGCCTGGTATTTCCTCAATACTGAGTCTGTTGCATAAAATTATTATGGTTGATTTGGGAGGTAAGAGTTGCAAACTGGTAATTAAGCAGAGATTAAAATAACTGATAGAGAGGTCTGATCCACTTTATTAGGTAATAAACATATAATTGTTCCCTCTTAAGTCATCAGAAATATGTTTTCTTTCCCTTTTATCTCTGAATGCACCGATCAAATTATATATTCAATAAGGAAATCAGCGGAAAGATTAGAAAATTTTTGTTGTTTGCCAGGTTAGCATTCTCCTCTTTTTTTTTTCCTGCAGATAGAAATGAAACATCTCAAAATTAAAATCTTTGTTCATTCATAGTGATGTACTGGTTTTTGGTCATCTGTATACTTTTGGGAAATATGCTAAACAGAAATCCAATTATTTTAATGCAGTTACCCAGTGCTTAGACCATTGGGCTAAGTAATTGTGCACATGTCCTTCAGTAAGAGAGCTTTGCAATCTGTAACAGTGGTTCTGAGCTCCCCTCATATGGTGTGGGGGAGAATGCATAATTAAAATCTGGGCACTTTACCCTCTATTAATCTTGAAAACTTCGTGCAAAACAAATGCTGAGCATTGCAGGGCCATCATCAATAATCTTAAATGAGCTTATCCTCGTTTCTTCTGCATTGTAATTCTGCTCCATAACATCAAATGAGACTCTCTTTTCTCTCCCCCACATGGCAGCGACTCAAGCTGGTGTGCTCCCCACAGCCTGACTGGGGTCCGTTCTTGGCCAAGCACCGCGGTGAACGTTACATGAACATGATTGATCCACTGGGAACCTCCTCCCTGGGACTTAAACTGCCAGTGAAGGATATGGAACTGGGGACACAATGCTAATAATTATTACTAATGGGTGGCAATAACATTGTCAGCCTTTTCTGATATGTTTTTCTTTTTTTCCATTTTGTTCCCCCACCGTTTCTTCTTTTCTTTTCTTGCCTGGAAGTGGTTGTCTAGGAAAGTAGGATTTACTGTTGCATGCCATAGGGAAGACCTAGCTAGACCACTTCCAGGTGTAGGTGATGCCCATGACATGTTCTGTACCCAGTGAGACAGCAAAACCACAGTGTGTGACAGGTGACGTACCAGGTTTTGTCGGGTGATGTAGGAATAAGCAAAACCAAATCGAAAAATCTTTAAAGGAAACAATGTGCAGGATTTGACCCATTTCCCATAAGCATCCTCATAACAGGTGGCTATGATGGTACTAGGATTTTGCTACCAGCGTATTCAAAGGAAGGTTCAGCCCTCAGATGGGCTGGAAGTGAGCAAAGAAGGGGATGTCTTGTAGTCCTGGCGTAAATCCAGCATAAGGCTCCTGTGAAAAGTGGGGTGGCTTTTTTTATGCTGACAGCAGACCTTGGCCTATCATGTCTGCTCACTTCTTTTATAATTTATACCATCTTTGAGGGATTGTTATGTTATGTAAACAAATGGAGACTGTGTAAACAGCACACCAGGAAGTAATATGTGGGGTCAGAACAGAAACGTGATAATCCATTTAATCTTTTCAGGTAGAAAAATAAGAACAAAATTTAAAAAAAACTAGTCAATTCAGACTGGGACTAAAGTGCATTTGAGTCTAGAAACGGTTTGGAAATAGTGCCAGAATGAGGTGTATGGGCATCACTGTTTAAAGTACTGTCATATGTTTCTTTCAATAATTTGATATCTGTCACTTCAATTAGAAATGCCTGAGTTTTACAATGTGTCTGAAAACTTGTTCCACAAGAAGTGCAACTGTGGTTTTACTCACTTCAATACTCTGAACATAATTTTCCTTGTTTCTCTGCTTTTGTTTACAGTATCTCCTCAAGAAGCCATCATATAATTTGTGCCTAACTTTGTATTCTTACAGTGGTAAGTGTAGTCTAGTTACCACCTGAAAACAGTTATTAGAAGTTAGATGTGCTGTTCAACTTTGTGACTCCCCGTTCATTTGCCTACAAACATCTTTATATAGCCTATAACCTTGAGATGATGTATTCTTCTCTTTCAGCCAAGGGGGAAATAGCAGGACCCCACTGGTCTATATATTATATATATAGCACATAAATTCTTCAAAGCAGTATTCTCTCTGAAATGTAAATAGGGATTTTCTTTACATTAAAACATTTTCGTTAAACAAAAAAACCAAAATCCACAATAATTAACCACTGCAGTCATCCACACGGTTGCAAAATGCAACCGTTAGATATACAAAATGCAAGGGTTGAGGTGAGAGGACAATCTAGTAGATGGCCATTATAACATTGCATAGCAGTAGGACATTCTAAAGCATTATATTTTAGAAATCAGATATAAGCAGTGATATGAATACTAGATTAAAATAGTTTTGTTACCTATTGGACAGAGTGAAAAATACAGCTTTTTAAGAGTACATTTATTTACCTGAATAGAAAATTAGCCCAACTTATTGTAAATGCACTAGAATGAGGGAGAAAAATATATCTTCAATAATTGGCAAAACGGTAATCTTTATTATCTTGTTATATCCTATACATGCATATATGATATTTTTTAACAGTGATCAGTGTTCATGTAGTGTGTGCTAGTGATGTTTTATGTCCCTATAAATATCTTATCAATCAGTGTAGAGATGATGAGCTTAGAGTAGTTTATCCAGTTTTTTTCCCTCCCCGGACGCTACTGTAGTAGCCCGTAAATGTTCTTTCCTTTCAGGGGACTGTTTCTATCCTATTCTTTTGTCTGTCTGCCTTCATATTGCAGGGTCTCAGGTAAATCCTCTGTTCATGTGTGTCCGTAGATCAGTAGGTGTGTTGTTTCATCCAGCTGAAGAAAACAAAAAACTAAACCTTGAAGTAACACCTTCACAAATTGTTAACTTCTTTTCTCTCTCTGTGTGTGTATATATATATGTATATTAAATATATTAATCATTTTGCTGAACTTCCTCTTTGACGGGGCAATTAGTGTTGCCAGTTCTAGGCACTGCTGGAGACCTTTAATCCTCATGCAGAACAACTGAAGCGCTATCAGGGGTTGTCACCCAGGGAAGGGAGGGCAGATTCCGCAACATTTTACGCTGACCCCCCGAATCTCCACTCCACGGGCTCTTGCTGGTCCCTGTCTCACACAGCAGCAGGACAGGACCTTCCTGTGAGCTTCTCTGCCTTAAAGCTGTGCCCCCTTGTTTCAGCTTCGCCTGCTGTTTTAATAAATGACTTGTTATTCTTACTTCTGGCTTTTATTTTCCTGACAGAGGCAGGTTTCAGAAGCCATGCTCTGTCTGATCTCACGAAGGTCCAGAAAGATGAGCTGGAAATTTGGTCCCCACGTCTAGGTGAGGCTGGGTGCAGAAAGGAACCTAAGGATTCTGTGTTTTGAAGTCAGTACCTCTAGTAGAAATTAGGGGTTTTTTGTCAGGACAAATCACTTTGGGCCTCTCTTGGCCAATATTCCTTAGCATCTTGGTTTGATTTTTGGAGTGCAAGCCAGTTTATCTTCACTACTGTGATTGAAAAACAACAAGTATCCACAGGTTTGGTCCTCTTTTAAAGAAGAAAACACACTCAAACAGTTTAAGAGTACTGAATCCTTTCACTTATTAGCTTGTCTCAAGACAAACTGGGATTAACTAATTGCAATAAAATTACCTCAGTGTAAGGATGTCAGTTACTGTCTACCTGAATTATGAAAGAGTTATCATTTGAAGGAGTGCTGCTGGGGTATGATATCTTTTGGCTTGGATTACCAAACCAGAATGCGTATGAAATTGCAATTGAATTGCTTTCCATGATTTATGTAATTAATCTGCTTGCTTTTTAATTTAGATGTTGTTCCTGTGCCTGGTAAGTCATTAGTGCAGGATTAGGCTTGACTTTGAAACTCTGTAAACAGATGATAGTGATTTTTTTTCCAGCTGATCTTTATCTTCAGCTTTGACCCCATTACTAGGCTTGCAAAAACCTTTGGAGAAGGGGGAGAAATGCGTACAAAAATCACAGGAGATGTGAAGTTTTCACTGTCTGTTAAAAGTGAGTGTTTTTTTTTTGTCACATCAGACTATTTTAAAAAGTATTTTACTGGCCAAATCTGAGAGTTGAGATTAAATTAACCAGCAGTGTCTTCTTTAAATGGAAGTAATCTTGAAGTTTGGGAATGCACTTCATTTACCATATTCTAGGAAAAGTTTGCATGTACTTTGATAATTTTCTAAAAATAAATTTAGTAACTAATAATATACCAGTAAAGATCTTTAAAAAAAAAGGAGGGGAAAAAGCCATACTAGTAAAAATGTGATGTCCGTACTTGCAGATCTATCTATCTTGTGAGTAAAAAATGTTTAAATTTGGTGAAATTATAATGCATATTTTTTTCTTTGAAATGAAATTGAGTTTCTGGATGAGCTGAGATGCATTATTGTATGCATTAAAGATTATACCTAATGCAAATGCTTGCCATCTTCAAATTCTTTGGGGTCTTCCTAGTGTTTTCAATATGCAATTTTCAAAACCTGTGTTTCAGCTAGCCAAGGCAGCACTTTGTTTCCAAAAGAAGGGTTTAACAAAATGACCTTTAATTGAGAAAGACTTGGATTGTCTTTTTATGATATTTCAATTGAGTCAAAGTAGTCTTTTGGTTAGGTTCTGCTCCACTGACTGCATTAGACGTGCCTCCACACTGAAGACCATTGCTTCTGATATGCTGTGTGACTGTCTCTTACCATCAAATTCCAACACCAGATTGATTTTAAATACCTTTGGTCTGTTTGTTATGTACAGTTGTATGGATAATATGATTTCTTGTTGCCTGTGTTAAGGCAATTGCTTATGTGTGGCAGTCATTGGTTTTCCTATTGGTTTCTTATTCTGCAGCTCCACTTCTTCTTGCAATCAAGGATGGACTTGTAGGGATTGTGGGTTGTAGGCAGCAGAGCTTTTGACAGCTGGCCTCCCAGAAAGCTTCTTTGTTCTGCTATAAAACTGTTGTAAGAGACACTTGTTTCTTGGTTTGGAGTTGAATGGTGTGCACTTAAGGAATTTGTAAAATAGTCAGAGCTTGATATTCCTGAGTGGCTCAGGTAGATGACTCGATAGGGGAGGGGAGGGATATTGGGGTTTCTGCCTTTGTCACCCTCAGGCAGCCTATTGCCAAAGAGAGAAGATTTTCCTGATGGGTTTAACATAATGTGAGAACCAGGCTGGACCTTAATGCTTGCAATATTTCTGTTTGCCCATAGCATCTAGATACATCTTCAGGTAACCATTTGCCTTATAGCTATCTTCCATTGTTAGGAAAATTATTGATTGACTAAAACATGTTGTTATCTGTCCTTTATATTATGTAGTATTACCTTGTAAGGTAGATGCTTGGCTGGTATAAATTGTCACACCTTTGTCTGGAGCTGTGACAATTTACACCAGCTGAGAATTTGCGCCCTGTGTCCTATGGCACTTTATTATGGACCCATCGCTGATGGGTTAAATCTTAATTACTTGCGTAATGTCATATATAAATATATATATATATATATTTACAGGCATTCTATGGGGTACTGCTGCCTATGGATAAAGATTTGTACCCTAACCAGGTCATTATAATTTTTTCATGAGCTGTATGTGGAAAAGATATATTATGTTACAAAGGATGCATCATATATATCTCATGTAGTGTATATTATAATGCTGTATGTTATTAATTTCAGAAATCATTATTCTTGAGGCCCTACCTCAAATTTTGTATTTATGTGTACAAATGCAATTTATTGTATTATATATTTGCCTAATATATTTGGATGTGATAAATTAAAATTATTCAATAATGTATGGGCTCTAAAGACTCCAAATAAATGTCCAGTGTTTAAAACATAAAATACATCAACTTTTCTGGTGAATGAAATGCTTCTTTTTCCACCACCTCCTTCCCCACCCAACACACGCCACAAACATCATTCTTACTTAACACACAGCCTTAAGGTATCCGCAGAATTGATCCATTTGATTGTTAGAAACATGGAGCAGCAACTGGAAACAGCCCTCGTGGGAAATGGGGATGTTGCACAGCTGCAGAAACAAGTATCATTTAAATGGCTGGATTCTTAACTATTGAGTGCTCTGTAGCTTGTGGAATGATGGATTGCTTAGCAGAGGTCCGACTGGATTTGTTTAAATCTTTCTTATCCTATGAATTCGATCATCCCAAAGGTTGTAAAACTGTTAAAAACAATAGAGGTTCATATGTGCTGGAGATGCAAATGGGAGGCTTAAGGGAGGAGCAAATGAAGAAGGAACATGTAAGGACACGGTTCCAGTGGAATTCCTGCGGTGTGGCGAGGGCAATGTACCACAACACTGGTTTGGTAAGCAGGTGCTTCCCTCCCCAGCAGCCTGCTATGGGAATTGTACTGATGCAACCTGTTTCACTGTTGCCAGACATGACCTTTTGAGAAACTACCCCCAAATACAGCATCTGAAGCACGATGTAACAACGTGGCATCAAATATGGTAGCGCAAGGCAATGATTTCATGCAAGGGCTGGTCCTGAAGACAGGATTGTTTCACCAGTTCTGCTAATCAGTTCTCCTCCAAAAAAGTACTTTGTTCTGCCTTTAACCTTGCATTTCTCTGAGATGTGTATGTGTGGGCAAAGGGAGTGGCAGGACCCAGTGACTCCCGTCACTCTTTGCATACTGTACATACAGATGTACTGCATCGTAGAGAAGTCTGAAGTTACCAGCAAGCATCGTGAGAGTCCTGAGAGACAGGTAAGTGTAATTAATCCCCTTTTCAGGAGGAAAAATTGAGGCACATGGAATTTGTCAAATACCCAAAGTCAACCCCTGTAAGTCAATGATAAAACACATCAATTTTTAGGAGTAAGAGACACTTATTTGCTGTCACCATTAAGCACTATGGCATCAAATTTTTAAACTCATGGGAATGGGTAAAAATATATACCCTTTTAACTTGATTATATGGATTCACCATGGCCACATTTTAAACCAATGTATGTTGCTTAACACCTGGAAGAAAGGTACGTCTTGTATTGCAGTGCTCACAGATGTGCTTAGTTTGAAATAATTTTACTCTTTTGGTGCTGAAATTCCTATGGTTAGGGTATGGGTTGAAGGGCACATCTTATACCAAAGAGATTAATCAGTTGTAAAGTTTATCTTAGACTTTTCAGTCTTCAAGCATTTGCTGACCATGTGTTTGGGAATTTAAAAACAAACAAACAAACAAACAAACAAAAAACTTAGGTGTTGCTCCATGGCTGGGTACAGAAGTAGACAAATGATTTCTCTTTGTAAGGCTTCATTCCAGTGCATTTATTAGTTATTTATGTAATTATAAATTCCAACATGGGTACTTTCAGCCTGTTGAACTGATTATATAGCCTTTTACATTTATTTATCAGTGTATAAGACAGATACGGCATATAGTAATCCCCCATTTTACACCTACTCCTTTTCATAATATTCAGCTGTGAGTGCTGCTGTTAATTCCTGCCCTCTACTGGCAGCAAAGCAAACTTGACTCGTATGATTTTAAGTACCCCTGTGGAGCCAGGCTTTCCAGGGATGTGAGCCTTCTTTGTGAATGGAGACTTTTTACTCCATGAGCTACGAGGCGATGGAGATTTGTTTTTCATTTTTTTTTTTTTCTCCCAGGTGGAAGCACTGTCGTTTCCCAGCGTTTGCAGTTCAGCTGGCAACTGAGCCCACACGTATTCAGATACACTTGGAGTAAAATTGCCTTTTAGCTGTGGCACGCAGACAGCCTTACAACTGCTCAGAGAGATGCTAGGCCTACTTAAATATCCTTCATCAAACTCCAAAGTGTCACAAGCTTTGTGGCTGGCAGGGCTAACAGTTTAACACCACACAGTTAGCAACTTCACAATAATTTAGGTCAAAATCAAGAAGCATTCAATGACCAACTGAGAGTGCAGGAACAATATTTCACAGGAGTGTTATCTGAGCTGAAATCCAACTCACTTGCCAGGACAAACATTTCACTCTTGCAAAAGTGCCATCAGATAATTTTTTTAATGTAATTGCTATGAATATTCAGGAACACAGTTTTAATTAATATCTGAATGTCAGGCTTTTCAGCTATTTATACTTCCAACAAGATCATATCAGGAGGTCAGATTTTCTGGTGATAAAGGAAGACGATTTGTTGCCGATAGAGGAGGTGCAAGAGTAGTGTTGGCTGCAAGAATGGGATTTTTTGTTTTCCATCTATTTGCCCTGGTCAGTTGAAAATGCTTGTAGGATTACTAACGCTCTCTGAATGTGTGAGCCTTCCGGGCACTGAGCTGGACTACAAGAAGAGCCACATCTGTGGGACCAGCTCTTTCCAGAGCACTTTCTACAAAGCTGCTTGTGTTATTTTCTGCAGTACCTGTGGGCTTTTGAATGCTTCTAGTGAACAGAAGAACAAATCAGTAATGGTTAGGACATTCTTTATCCATGAGATTGTTCAAGATGTGTTTGAAGCTGTGCTTTAAATCTGTTAACATGGTGTAAATTTTTCTATGTACACACAGTAGGTTTTATTTTTTAAATAGGATTTAATACAGATTTAGATTAATCAGGTCTATTTGAGAATCTAGCCATGACCAGTTTAAATTATATATCTATTTTAGACTCTGCACCAAATGGAAAACAGAAAACTTGGCTTGAATTACATTCAATTTGGTGTGTGGATAGACACTGGTTTTACTACTAGATAAGCACAAACAGATCTAAGCTAACAGGAATTGGATATACAGACCTGCTTCACAAAAAGAAATCTCTTAAATAAGAGAGTACATGCTATGCAGAACATTGATGTGATCAGGGTGGAATCAGAGGGGTGTGTCTTCACGTGCTGATGTACCATTGCCTCTTTTTCTTGTTGCTATGGTTATGTAGCATATCCATGTACACACACATATACTTGTACACCATGTGTGTACTTCTCCCCACACCCCATGGCTAAGAGTGGGGCTAACAAACAACAGGGCATCCTCATCAAAGGTAAGAAGCTAAAAAGTTATATTTGAAAAAAAAAAAAAAGTTGTGTTGATACACTGGAGATAAATTACCGAGGTGCTTTTGGAATGACCACCCCGGAGATTTCCTGGAGTGCATCACCTTGCTTGCAGCCAGGAACAGCTGTTTCCCGAGATCCTACTAATTAAGTAATTAGGCAGCCAAGTCAGACTCTTTGCTCTTGCCAATGTAAACGTGTGTGAATGCAACTATCCACTTAAGATGGGCATGATTTGTATGGTGTCATCCTAACTTTATCCAAATGCACAGTTTATTATTTTACATTTAAGATGGCTGGAACTGTGCGGTGCAGAACCAAACCATGGTGAGGGGAAGCAGTAGAGAGGACGATCCTCAGGCTTCACAGTTGAGATGACTTGTTTTGAACTGTGGCAAAGCTAGATCAGCTGGAAACCTCATTCTGCTCCTGTTCAGTAGGGGGGGAATGTCATCGGGGCCAATAAACTCTCCTTCAAATTGAAATCAGGTGTTCTACAGGGAAGAGGCATTGCAGAGAGCTGAGGCATGCGGTGATCAGTTTCTTGCCAAGGATCGAGTCAAATTAAAGGGCTGGAGGGAAGAAATATTTTGAAAACAGGTTTTAAAACAGCCATCAGAGCAGATTCTCATATGGCTCGCAAGTACCATCAAATACTTTGCTTCCCCTTTACACTTTAGAGGCATGAAAAAGCAGTTAAATACTTGAGTTGACCAAGGACACGCAAGAAGCCGAGCAAGGGTGCAGGTTTCTGTATTATATCTCAGAACTTCTTTTTGTTTATTCATACAGCGCATGAATTATTACTAAGACTAAATAGTTAATGAGGGTTGATTCTCACGCCGAAAAGGAGGAGGACGCGGTGGGGGGGGGGGAGGCGCTCCCGCAGCCGCACTTCGCACCCACCCGGGGTGGTTCATTCGGGGGGATTCACCTCTCGGGGGAGCAGGGAAGGGTGTGCTCCGCTCCTGGCCGAGCCGTGCGGGGCGCAGGGGGGCGGAGGGGCGG
>NW_020897771.1:2688995-2719164 GCF_003984885.1 Neopelma chrysocephalum | reverse complement strand
GCTGCGGGGGCGTCGGGGCCGCGCCTGGGCAGCGGGCGGAGCCGCCGCCGCCTTCCCTCCCGCTCCTGCCGCCGGAGCCGCTCCGCGCCTCGGAGGCTGCGCTCGGCTGCGCTGGGCTCGGCTCCGCGGCGCTCGGTGCGGCCCCGCAGCCGCCGCCGGCAGGGAGGGAGCGAGCGAGCGAGGCGGGCGCCGCCGCCCGCGCCGCGCCCATGGGTCCCCTCCTGCTCCTCTGGGCGTGTGCGGCCGCCGCCGGGGCAGGTGAGGGGCCGCGCCGGGGCTGCGGGGCCGGGGGTCCCTTGCGGGGCTGGGGTCCGCCCCGGGGGTGAGGGCGAGGGCCGGGGCCGCCGCCCGGAGGGCGCTGGCAGCGGGAGGAAACTTTGCGGGGAGGCGGCGGGGACCGGGAGCCGCCCCGGCTGCGGCCGCGCATCCCGCGGGGGATCCGCCGGGGCGCTGACCCCCGGCGGGGCGGCCGCTCCGCGCGGGATGCGGGGCGGCCGCGGGAAAGTTTTGCGAGAGCGGCGTGCGGGCTGCGCCCCGCGGGGACGGGCGGGCGGGCGGAGCGGGGGTCCGGGCGAGGGGCGACCGCGGGGGTCTGTCCGGGTGGCGCTGCCCGCGGTACCGGGCGGGACGGATGCGGTACCCGCGGTACCTGCGTTACCGGCGGGATGCGGCTGCAAGTGCGTTATTCCAGCCGGTGCCGTGCCCGCCCCGTTTTCTCTACAGTGTTGCGCGACCCAAGTACCGCTTCTTGTTCCTTGCGGAGGCTTTGTTCTCTTTCCCCGGGTACCGCTCCTCCTCGGTTGGAGCTGGTGAGGGGGACGTTTCTCCCTGGTGCTTGTAGCTCTATTCCCAAGGAAATTACCCGGCACAATTATCAGAAGTGCAAAGCAATTCACGTTTTATAATTAAATTCATATAGTAATTATTATCTCATTAAAATCTGCAGAGAGATGCGACACAGAAATAGTTCAAAGAAAATACCACCCGTCCCTTTTATAGTGGTGTTACCCCGATAGTGCATAGGGAGATTTTTAAATGGTCAGTAGGACCCAAAACTCTACAACTCTGAAAGTTCTTTGTATGCAACAATTGCCACTGAAGTTGTGAAAGAGCAAAATGCCTCTTCTCGAGCCTCCTCTTTACCATTTGAATGATTGCACATGGGAACGTGGAAATGGCTTGATTGTGTTGAGCGTGCTTTAAGTAAAAGTTTTTCCATCCCCAAATGGCACGTTACACACGTCGAGGAGATTATAAATGTGCTGCATATGTTGCATGGCTGCACATTAGCTAGATGGAGCGTGGCGTGATTGCTGGTGCTTGGGTGTAGGTGATAAAGGCACAAGCAGAGAATACAAGCTGTCGGAGCTGTAAGGCAGAATTAATTTCTTTTAGGGATTTCCTAGTGACATCATTCATAATTATATGGCTTAATCCTCTAATCTACTGTAGAGCCTTCAATTCACATTGGGCCGAATCCACCAAGTCCTGAGATGATTTTTACTCCCGCCCACCTGACTGAATCATTTGGGGTGTTGCTTGTGTAAGCCACTGATTTAAGGGGAATGGCCCAATTACTTTAAATAGGAATTGAAAGCAACATCAGCCGGAATTGGGCCCAGGCATTGCACAGTTCTCCAGTGAGAGCAGACGACTCGATGCTTAATTTTTACTTCAGAAAGAAACAGTGTTTGCAGCTGCTTGTTCCACTGAGGAGAGACAGCATAAAATACCAGATGCAAGTGCAGTTGATATGCCTGTGGTTTCTTTCTGATAGACTGGTGGAGACCACAGGGGAAAAGGAGACTTGGTTGTCATACTGAAGCTGCTGATTTGTTGTTTATTAATTATTAACTACGCTTTTGAGTGCCTGCTGCAGTTTGAAGAGCCAGCTCAGGAAAATGACTAGGTATTTAAAGCAGTGTAGGATCTTGCTAAATAGTTACTGTGACATTGGAAACAGTCTCTGCTTTTGAAAGTATTTTAAAAGCTGGAAGGGGGCACACTGAAGCTGTCACACAAGATCCTTCATTGGCATAAATCGAAGCCTGTGCAGCTACAGTGATGTATACTTGTTGAGCCTTGGGTATTCAGGCTGGAATAAACAGTTTTAATAGAGCAGTGAAGCTGCTGTGATTTATGGGAGTGCCTATACTTGCTTGATGTGGTTTCTGTCCTCACCCTGTTGATGACTGCGACAGAGTTTTCACTTACTTTAATGGGGTTAAGATTTGTCTTACTGGACATAGGTTCTCCTTTCTGTTGAGCAAGTTTTAGTACCTATTTGACCTCACTTCATATAAGTAGGTTATTGCTGATCTGATTTGAATAGATGTAGCCCTTTCAAATGAGGAATAGCATACTCTCTTCCTCACAGAGACAGCACACACTGTCTTTCCTGATAGGTAGGTTCACACAATTTACATTGTGCTGCTTTTCTCATGAAAACCTTGAAAGAAATAATAATGCCTTTCTGGTTTTGATGCTGGTGTTTATTCCAGAAGGGGAAGTTGTTCTTGGTCCACCGGTGTGTTCAGTGTCAGTTGTGGTTGTTCACTGCCGCATTTCTGGGGTGTAAGTCAAAGATAGTACTATAAGCCTGATGATGTTGCGGGTTATCTGGGAAGTTTTTACCTTTGGAGAAGTTTATCTGGGTTCTCTGGTATTCTGTAATTCTAATTTTCTACAAAATGTGTTTATCCCCATATCCTTATGAAAGCACTGTGTATGTACTGTGTATGTATGGATGTGTCTGCACTCTTGGAGCTTCAGTTCCACCAGACACCTCTAGATCTTAATTTTCCTTGTAGAGTAAGGTTGCTAGAGACCTAAAGTATTCAGTATGTTTTACTACTCTGCCCCTTGTGGAGTAGAATCCTCTGCATTAGCACAACACGTTTTTCCAACAAGTTTTAATCCTTGAGGAAAGAAGTAAGTGCTGTAGTACAGATGATTTATGAGAAGTATGTGTAATGTGTTCATTCTATACACCTCAGTAATTTCTCAGAACCTTTCAAAGAATCAAACTAGAGTACTTGCTGCTTAACTGATCCAGAAGTGCAGTCCTGGAATAACAAATCAATCAATTTAAAGCTGAATGTAAGTCCACTCAGTGGAAATCAATCTGGACGTGCTTTACAGGTAATGTCCTTGCTCCATGGAAGTCAGTGGGACTTTTACCATTGACTTCAGCTGTGTCAGGATTTCATTCTTGGAGCCTGTTTCCATTACTAATGACGTTAGGTCAAATATCTTGTGTGGGATCCACACACTTTCCTAATGAAATTTTTCACTATGTCTCAGGCACAGGTCTCATGTCACACTTATTGCTGTGTTGAGAGAGACACGGAGGTCAGGCTGGCCTCTCCCCATCCCTAGAAAAAGGAGATATGTTTAATGAACTTGGTGTGCTGTAACTATCAAGTTGCCCTGAGCTTTTCAACATAGAAGTTTCAAACTGCTTGAGTCTGTGTCTTTTCTGTCAATCCCATCAGGTCTCCACTGGATCGAGGGGTGCCTGTTTTTTTTCCTGAGCATAAGCCTTTTCTAAATTTTAGGTTTAGATTTGTGCTTCTTCTGTAGGTGCTTCTGCAGCCCAGAGACGGTACTGCTGGTTTAGATGAATGAATGTCTGTTTGTAGGTGGCTTTGGCACACTTTGTAGTTGCCAACTGTGCTGAAATACAGAGGTGCCCTTCTAAAGCAGTATCAAACAATTTTGTGAGTCACCCCAGGCTCTTAGATTACAGGATGGTGTTCTTTGCCCTACTACCCTATCTCCTCCAGGGTCCTTTTGTCCAGTTGGGAAAATGGATTGCATGTAGACTATGAGCTGTGGGCCTGATTGGTTGGTCACAGCATAAAATGTGAGAGGAATTCTCAGTCCCTGCGTCTCCCTGGAAATAGTGTGGCTGCAAATCTCTCTCATCAGTTTGCATAGGTGGTTATGCTTTCCTTTATTTATTGCTCTTTAACGTTATGAAGATACTGGATTAATGTATCAGTTTTAGAATGTTTTAACGTCTGCGTAGTAAAATCTCTGAAAAGGAAATAGTTTAATTGAAAGAACTGGAATAGAATATCTTCTCTTTCCTGCAGCGGAGGTACTGTCTTATAAGTAATTACTGTATACAGTGTGTGTGTGAGTGGGAAGGTACTAGAAATGTCTGTGCTAGATATTCTTCTCCATTCTTTTCATTACCTGATTTGAAATAAAAATTGATCTCTCTGCCTCCAACAGCTGTAGGGTTTGGAATGGATCCTGACTTACAGATTGATATCATCACAGAACTGGATCTTGTGAATACAACCTTTGGGGTAACACAGGTTTCAGGACTACACAATGCCAGCAAAGCATTTTTATTCCAAGGTAAGGGAAACATCCTCAATTCTCTTATCTCACTTCTATCTGCATGAAATCCTAAAAGCTTTGATGCCTAAGTGATTCCCTGTAATGGTGGTCTTACTTAACTGTTGCTTTCTTTAATTTTTATTTTTTGAGAATAGTTCTTATTGCTTTCCTGAAATGCAGATGACATTATTTTATGTGTGCTGTCAGGTAGTGGAGGTTAGAGATAATTAGGGAAGTATTTCTGAGTAGGTTTTCAATACTCCCCAATATTTATTTCTAACTAAATACGTGAAAGTGGTTCCAAGGGATGGACTCTGTTGTGTTCTTGTGTTCTTTCTCTCTGTGATTATACACATGCAGAGACACACACAACTAAAGGTCTGTAACTATGAGAAAGCATTTAATGTGTTGACACTGATTAGTAATGTAGCAAGTCTTTTATCGACTTTGTGAAAGCTGCTAAATTGGGAAAATAGAACAGTATTGTGTTTAACTGCCCAAGCTGAGTACCAGGGACAGGATAAGTCACTTTGAATTGTGATTCCTCCCCCCCCTTCATTCAGTATTCTAAGATCATTTTGTGTTTTAAAATGATGTTGGGTTTTTTTGCATTTTTTTACTGAGTGAAATTCTGGATGTAGTTTTATAATGTATTTTAAGTAAGGTCTAGATTAAGAGACAATGTTCTGTGGGGTGAAAGCACTGAGTTGCTACAATATGCTTATTAGGCAAGAAAGACATTTATGTCATTCGAGATTAACATGTGAATTAAAGCACAATTGAGAGCATTTTTATTGTGGAGACTTCCTATGTTTGTTTTTTCTTTACTGTGCTTTACTCAGTGTTGAATTGTGCATATTAGTGTCTCACTTTTTCATGTCTGTCCTCTGTAGCTGTTTTTAGAGGCAAATGATTATGATCTCATTTAGCTTTAGTTCTGGATTTGCAGTGCTAACTGACTTTATTGTAAATAATAAAGGAAGTGAGTCTGTAATCTGAGTTCATTCTTTATCCGGCCAGTTTAGGAGTCAGAGCAGATGTAGGGGGTTGACCTTGGCTGGATGCCAGGCACCCACCAAATCTGCTCTATCACTCCCCTCTGCAACTGGACAGAAAATATAGCAAAAGGTTCATGAGTTGAGATAAGGGCAGGGAGAGATCACTCAGTGATTACTGTCATGAGCAAAACAGAGTCAACCTGAGGATATTAATTGAATTTATTACTAACAAAATCAGAGCAGGATAATGAGAAGTAAAAACAGACCTTAAAGATGCCTTCCCCCTATCCCCCCTCCTTCCCAACTTTACCTCCCCACCCCAGCGGTGCAGGGGAACAGGGTATGGGGGTTACAGTCAGTTCTTCACAGGTTGTTTGTGCTGCTGCTCAGGGAAAGGAGGGTCCTTCCCCTGCTCCCCGTGGGGTCCGTCCCATGGGAGACAGTTCTTCATGAACCTCTCCAGTGTGAGTCCACCCCACAGGCAACAGTTCTCCCCAAACTGGTGTAATGTGGATCACTTTCCCACAGGGTCAGTTCTTCAGGCACAGGCTGCTCCAACGTGGGTCCCCCCACGGGGACACACATCCTACCAGGAAACCTGCTCCAGTGTGGGCTCCTCTCTCCACGGATCCACAGGTCCCTGCCAGGACCTGCTCCAGCACAAGCTTCCCACAGGTTCACTCTCTTTTGGGCATCCACCTGCTCCAGTGTGGGGCTCCTCCAGGGGCTGCAGGAGGATCTCTGCTCCTCCATGGACCCCCATGGGCTGCAGGGCACAGCTGCCTCACCATGGGCTGCAGGGGAATCTCAGCTCTGGGGCCTGGAGCACCTCCTGCCCCTCCTTCTCCACTGACCGTGGTGCCAGAGCTGTTCCTATCCCATATTTCCACTCCTCTCTTCTCTGGCTGCAATTACATCTGTGCAATAACTTTGGTTTTTTTTTTCATTCTTAAATATGTTATTACAGACCTGTTACTGTCATTGCTGACTGGCCCATTCTCAGAGAAGCCACCCCTGTAGTCCCCCTGTCACCAAAACCTGGCCACACAAACCCAATCCAGTCTTGCAGACCACCTCAGGATTTGTTTCCAGTCTTTTATGATACAATTAGCATGATTTTCACTGATTTCCAAATTAATGTCCAGAAGTGCAGCGTTAATTTATTAATTTAAGGATATCAATTGTTTTTTCTTCTGATACCCTGACTTCAGGTTTGTGTATTATGGACAAAGAGTATTGAAGTACAACCATTCCTCTAAGGGCTGCAGTGCCCCAAATGTATTAATAATTCCAGCTACTGTTCCGTGCAGCTTATTGCAACCACACTAGTGAACTGTCGTGGTGAGTTTTCACAGGCTGCTGGTCAGAGCTGTAGGGAAGAAGTCTGAGATGTTTGTCAGAGCATGGATTGAGACCATTGATGCTGAAAGGTTAATGGTGAAGATGTTATGGATATTCTATTCTTTTTTCCTTGGAGGAATACACCTGTAGTTTAGGAACTTAGGACTAGTGTAAAAAAGGTAGAACGTATGAAATTTGTATGAACTGAAAGATAGATGTTCATGGGAAGCAATAAACAAAAATTCACTGTATGAAGTGAATAAACAATTTGAACACTGTAGTTAGGTACATAAAGCTTTTTTTTTTTTTCCATTCCCACAACAGAAATTGGTTTTGCTAATGCACACAGGAATAACCCTGTGCTTGGATATCGCCTCTAGTGTAAAACTTCCTGGAAGGTGGTGCGGGAAGATTACTTTCTTCAGTAAAGCTCATCAGCCCTTGGGTCAGGAGAAGATTGTCAGATGGGATGGAAGTCTGAGGCTGCTCTGTTGTCTGCTTCTCTTCTTGTTCATATCTGTTACTTGTTAAATGTCAGTAGCTGAATGAATTCCCTTTTACTGACAGAGGTGACTTACTTTACAGCTACAGTCTGGCTGTGTGCCAGGTCCCTTGGCTGGAAGCAGGAGATACTTAATTTTGATTTTTTTTTTTTATCTTGCTATGCAGTAAAACCAATATAGAACTTGGGGCAATGTATGGACAACTGCTGTGTCTAAGTTAGAAGTAATACTTTCTCTCTCAGAGATTCACAAGAAAAACTTCACCAACATGACGCTCCCAGAGCAAAGACTGAAAGTTAGTGGTTAGTTTCAAAATTACTTTATCCTATTGGACTAGCTATTCCAGCCTCCAAGATGTGGTCCTTTCAGCACAGCTTTGCTTTGGTTAGTCCTTCCCATGTGTGAGTAGTCAATGTGTGCTGTGCCTTGGTGCATCCCACTGCTCCAGGATTGCCTTTGAGGCTTTGGCAGGGGAGCACCTATTTCACCTGGCAGGATGTTTGCTGAACGTGGAGCCACATTAGAAGACCTCTTTCCAGGCTTTCACTGCTGAGGATTCCCTAGTTTAGGACATAAGAAGAGTTTGTGAGTAGGTTCTTTGGCATGTGGTTTTTCGTGGGGATGGTTTTGCCTGCTGCCTTTGACAGCAATGTATTGGGGCTTGGAGCTTCCATAAAGGTTCCCTGTGGATCATTTTCTGTCTTGTAAGATGTATTTTCTACAATGGCTGTAATGGAGCTTTTCAAACTGAGAGTGCTCTTTTGTGTGTCCCAGCAAGTTTACATTTTTTAAGGTAGAGGAATGGTAATTTTTCCCCAGCCTGGACAGTTATGTGTCCAAAGGTAGTGAAAATATGGATTGTTCGCCTAAACAAGATTCCTTTTCTGTGAATTAAACTGTTTGAAACAGAAAGCTTTGTAAGTTTTGAGCATTTTTTTCTGTTGCATTGAGGCAAAAAGGAAATGAAGAAGTGGGGTGATTTGAAGACACGCACAAGAGAAAGGCAAACTATTATTTTTAATTAGATATTTGATCAGTGGTGTTAGCTCTCTTACAGTAAGTGACACACTGTTTGTTACAGAGTTTCTGGGCAGTGATATCATGATTTAATTTATCCTAGAGAAAACATAGAAAGATTCTTTTCCCTGGAGAGTTTGCAATTTCAGTCCAATGCGATTTCAGTCCGACACATCGCAGCGAAGCTGGTATCCTGATTTTTTAATAATATTGGTAGTAACAGCCAAAACTCAGATTTCTGTGAGAAGCAGCTTTACAAGCAAAGAAATGCATTCAATTCTGTTGCAAATTATGTGACAGTGTGGTAGAAACAAAGTGGCAATCGAGAGATGTGGGTTGCCTTTGGGCAAGAAAATCTGTTCCTAATTCAGAAAAGCATGGAAACCTATAATTAAGTGTAGTCAACTGAGCGGTCCTGTTGGGCATGGACTTCGATTATTAGAGTATTTCAGCAAGGTTTTTGATTGATCAATTCCATTGTTTGTATGTTTTAGTTTCATTCTCTGTGAAATGGGGGTGAGAAAATCAAAACCGCGGTGTAAGTATTGACAGTGTGAATTAGAAGAAATGTAGATATCTAACTCATAATTGCAATTCTGCAAACAGTCTGATTGTTAAGATCCCTGACATTGTGGGGACTTTATAATTTATTAATTTGTCAACACTAGAGTGGGGGAAAAATGTCTTTGTGGGCAGATAGGTTGTTCTGGCATGAAGGGACAAAGGAGGGTGAGTGGAGGTTCTTGGCTAGAGTGCTCTTGGGGAATGGGGCACCAAAGATCCTGGTGTCTGACCCACATCTCCTCACCTCCAACCAGGAGCCCAAAGAATTGAAGGAAACAGTTTGGGGGGGTGGGTGGGAAATAAACCTAAAAAAAGTATTGAAAATGTTAATTGTTCACTTAATATGTTACAGTAACATCTTACAAATTTACAGATGTGAGACATATTTACAGATGTGTTTCATTCATTGTTTGTATCTTACAAACATGAAAAAATGAACAGGATCAGAATCCTAGAACAGTGTTTTAGTGTAAATTTTAGTATGGGAGCTATGGCTCCCTTGATAGTACTCTGTCCTGTTCTGTTTCAGACAGCAGGGAAGCAGGGCTTGTTTTGACCCTGACTCGGCAGGATCTTGAGTTCAGTGGTAGAGAAAAATTCTCATGATAAATAAGGCAAGAGGAGGTGCTTAACTGGCCATCCTATTTCTAAGTAGACTGAACCCAATTTTTAGCCTAGCTGTTAAATTATGTGATTAATAACCAGTCTAACTTTTGTTCTATGCTCAGTTCTCATTGGGGAAGTAAAATTGTATTCCTTTTACAACCTGTCAGCTATGCCTCTTTCTTTTTAATTCTTCTCACAACATCTCTTTTGCGCTAACAGAGACTTAAAGCCTTTACTTATAAAACAGTTCCCCTCTAGAAGTTTATTAAGGCTTTGCTGTTTCCTTTCCTAGCAATCTGGCAGTATTTTTCAACTTGGCCTTTAAATTAGGAATGGTCTTTTTACTATGTATGCTATGTTTAGCACTCAGTAAAAGAAACCACCAAGTACTGTTAGAAGTCTAAAGATATATAGTCCTTTCTTCCTTGACCGTTTCTTGACTTGCATTAAACAACCAGTGGATTTGTAAGAGAAACACCTGGCCTGGAGCTCCTGCAGCACAGGGTTCAGTCATGCTCCTTATTCCCACTTTGTACAAGTGACTACTGAGTTCTTTTCTGTACAGCCATGGCTCCAACAGGAAAGGTGAAAGAATAACAAGTATCTTAAAGCACAGAGAAAGGCAATGTTTTTGTGAGAAAGAGAGTGAAACTTGTTGAGTTCCTGAAGCAAAAGGACTGTCCTGCTTCAGGCCAAAGAGAGATCAAAGCTGCAGTGCTAAGGCAGGTAGAGGTGCCTCCCAGAAGACTCTCTTGTTTCTAGATGAAGTGCAACCCTCTCTGTTGGTGTTTTCTTTCAGTGTTTTATGAATCCTGACTTTTTTCCTCACTTAGAGAGTAGAAGTGTTTCCAGACCTCACTCCAAGAGTCTGAGTCCTAGAAGTCAGGTTTCGCAGTGCCAAACTGAAAGGAGTTTTGATTGCTGGCAAGCTTTGAGATTGGTGGGTAAGGACAACTGCATAGGTTGATCTTGTCATCAGGAGTGGGCACATACCCTTTATATCAGGAACTCTGGCTCTGCTTCTGGTAGGACAGTCTTCAGGATACACTTGTTATGCCCTTGTGATGTGCTTGGGGAAGGAGCTCAGCACTGGGCTGCTCAGTAAATTCACAGGGCAGGTGAGGAGGCTGCTGCCTTTGTTCATCCATGCGTGAACATCATCTCACCCGAATCTCAGTGACCTGTGCACTGTGACTGAGGTTTTAATCCACTTCAAGTGTTAAACTCAGTTGTGCCAACATAATGTGCAAGGTGTGTGAGCTGCAGAGCTTCAAAAAGAGCCAGGACTGAATGAGAGGGAGCAGATAACACCTCGGGGAAGAAACATATGATTACTCTTCCGGGGGTGGGTGGTGGGAGGTGTGCAGTGAGTAGGAGAGATAAACTTTAATTTTAGACTTCAGGCGTTAGTCCTTCTTTACATGAGATAATGACACAAGAGTCATTGCTTTCTGTGGGATCTCTCCTGCTATGTTTATAGCAAATATTAAGTATCAGCAGTGTTGTTTTTACAGAACAGAAATCTTACAGTAGCAAAAAAATTAGGAAGGCACAACATGGGTTGCTGGAAATCTTAGTTCTGCCTTCTGTGGTTGTAGAAGAGAGTAGCTCTAGTATCTTCTCTATGCCTGGTGGTATCTGAATATTCCGCCTTGCTGGGATGCTGGGGTTTTTGGGGCACACCTCCTGAGGCTGTCGGTGCCCCACTGCTCCCCATTCTTTGGAACAGTTCCTTCTGAAATACCCTTTCCCTGAGGTGCTGCCAGCCAGGCTGTTCCCTGAGGTGGGGCTGTGGGAAGTGGCCAGAACCAGCAGCACCTCCCCTGGCAGAGGTGTCCTGCACCTCACCGCAACACACAAGTTTATCTTTGTGGAAACTCTGCAAGCTCCTTGAACTCGTGAGCTTTTATTTTATTATCTTAATGGTCAGAGGGTGCCTGTGCTGTGTCATGCTGTGTAGGCCTGCTCTGGTTCCCACATGGGCAGGTGAATTTGGGGTTTTGCCCCATGTTTCCTGTGGGATGCCTATCCCAGGTTTCTGGGTGCTCATGAGGAAGAGGCAGCTGCTGTCAGATAGAAGCCTTTGTATGTGTCAGTAAAAACAGCATCAACATCTGAGGTGTGGGTCAGCCTCTTGTCCCTGTTGTGTGATAACATTCAGGTGTTGCTGCTTCCTCGGTCCTAAATTTTGCCTGTTCTCCTTCTCTTTCCACTGAGATCCCGCTCTCACCAGGGCATGGTAGAATTGGTGGTTTACTCAAACCTGATCTGCTTTCGGGGCTTGGTGGCTCCAAAGGCAGCCACGGGCAGCTCTGCTCACCTCAGTGGTGGCGGCATGGAGATGACAGGGGCCAGGCCAGTGTGTGATTGTGCTTGCGATGGAGATTTGTGGGATTGTGAGAGATAGGGCCCATCCCAACCCTTGGAGAGCGGGATGCTCATCTGCCCTCTGTGCTCATCCCTTGAATGTCCCCCTGCTTTTCCAAGCTCCAGGCTGGCCCTTAGGAGGTGTGGCAGCTGCCCACCATCCTAGAGTGTTGCCAGAGAGTTCCCTCAGAGCTGTTAGCCCTTTGTCAGCACTCCTAAAATAAAAGTTTAAATAGGATCTCAACAGCTGGGCTGGCTGCACCCAGGAGGATGGAGGAAACGGTGACTTCCCTGACAGAGGTGGTTTCTGGGCTTGTGTCCATAAGCAGGTCTTGACGTCTTTTTGGGATCTGGAGTGCTTATCCTGATTTTCCCTCATCATTCCCAGACCTCTGTAGAAGCTGGAAATGAGAGGGAAATAAAGCTGGAAGTTTAGGGGCAAGGACTGAGTGTGTGACAATGATGAGTGGTCCCCCCTGGGAGCCAGGGAGTGACTCGGGCTGTTGCTGGGCAAGGGTGTGGAAGCAGCTGGATGAGATGAACTGTGACAGGCAGGGCAAGGAAATGGCCTCAGACGGGCATGTGGAGGGGAGAGGAGACAAAAAGCTGTGTTGAGGAGCTGGAGGCCAAGAAGGAGACAGGTGATGGCCAGACAGGGATGGTACAAGGACTCTGACCTGGGGGGGGAGTGAGGTGCAGGGATGGAGAGCACAGTAAGGGGAGCTGTGGGCAGCAGCTGGGAGAAGCAGCATGAAGAGAGAGGCACAGGGCTATGGCCTGGGTGGAAAAACCCCAGGACTGCAGTCTTGGACTAGGAGAGTAGGACTGGGTAAAGGTTTGCTTATGGTAGAGGCAGCACCAGGGCAGCATGATAGGGAAAAGCACAGAAAGTTCAGATTTGGTATTGCTGTGAAGTGCCCATGGTAAGTGCTACTGTTTAACAAATGTTTTTGGAGGATGAAACTTGGATAATGTGGTTTTTTTTTTTTATTAGCGATTTAGAACCTTCATTTTGCTGTGCTTTGGTTGTTCACCTGTAAAGTTGAGGTACTAATGCCCTTTCCTCCAACAATCACGGTGTGAAGAATTCATTAATACTTGTAGAGGACTCAAATACTATGCTGCAATAATTAACTTGACTATGGTGTGTTCTACCTTTAGAGAAGGATTTGACCATGGCAGATTTACTGTTCAAGGTGAGCCTTGAACAATAAAAATAAAGCAAAACTTAAGATCCTTGCTTGTTAAATAGTTTTGTTCTTACCTTTGTGCACTGACTGTGAGAAAGGAGCCCTCTGGAAAGAGGTGTGTGGTCCTGTAATTAAGAAAGGTTTTGGAATATGCATCCCCAGAGGGTTGAGTCCCTGTTATACTTAAATTCTAACAACTGCCTAATTTATAAATTATATATATTTTTAATATAGCTAATGTTTTAATGTGTTTTGTATACATAATGTACTTTTCTTTTGCAATGAAAAAGTCTTAAGTGTGGGTTTTTTTCTTTGCAAAACCGACCACTTTCAGAACAGAGAAATGATCTGAAATTAAATGCAATGAAGTAGGAGGGGATAGATGAGGTGAATCATCTTCAATGGAGAAAATTAAAGATCACCTGAGACGTAATTATTAAACAATGCTTTGAGGCTTTGAAGATACATAAACTACTGTTAACTTTGTCAGTTCCCAGGGGTAGTTTTTAAAATACTCATATATACCCATCCTATCTTGGCTGTTTCTTGTTTAATGTTTGAATTATGTTAGAAACCTGTTTAGGAGTAAAATTTATCCACCATATTGATATGAAGGTATTACTTGTAAATAATTGCAGAGTTTCTTGCTCTATATTCTCTTGTTTAAAACACCCCTACCCCCCCTTCCAAGTAAGTGTAGACTAAAATAGAACCATAGTCACATTAAACAACAGTGACCAATTTCTACCTTCCTTCTTTTTTCCCCCCATCCTGAATGCTGTCATTCTGCCTTCTGTTACTTGACATTTTTTGGATTTCCCATCATGTCTGTAATGATTAGGAAAGAATTCTGAGCACACGTTTCCTCTGTCCTTGACAGTTATTTTTGCTTTCCTGGGAGACAATAATTGTGCTACTTGTCTATCTTCATTTGCCATGAGTGTAAGTACAGAGGGGAAGTGGGATAAGCACTTCAGTACTTTTGTAGTATGCTAAAAGCCTTGAATGCTTCTGGCAACCTGTTGACAAAGTCCTGTTGTGAAGAGAAGCAGAAAGGAAAGCAGAAAGAAAAGAAAGTTCTCTGCTCTTCAATGGGCTGAGAGGGGGATGTAGAAATTAGTTTCTGATACTGCTGGTAAGTGTTGTGTTCCACACCATGTGAGCATCTAGGTCCTTACAATGAATGTAGTTCAACTTAGATCAAAGTAAGAATAATAGTCTGAGTTTCTTGTATCTTCATCAAAACAGAAATACAACAAAAATGGTCTTTTCCTGCAAAGATTTTGGCAAACAGATACTCTTAAGTCATTTCATACTGCAAGTAATCAGGTTTTATTAACTACTTGTTTAGTAAACAAGTATTAAACTAGAGTAAGAATATTGTTCTATAGCAAAGTCAGTACCTGAGTTGTGCTGCCTTGAGGCAAATCCCTCCGAGTGTCCCTGGGTAGAGAATCCTGCCCAAGCTCAGGGCAAGTCCCTGCACCTGATATTGCGGGTCTGGGTTAAAAGAGAGCAGAATTGGAGCATTAGTGGGCACTGCTGAGTTAAAACTGCTTGAACAACAGCAGAAGGGAAAAGCAATGCGCAAGAATTGGGCTCTCACTGTAGGCAATGGAACAGGATGGTCCATGATGGTGCGTTTTGACCCCAAGAGCGATATCTTAATTTTTAAACCAATTTTAGTAGAAATACGTTAATATCCATTTGAGAAGAGTATTTACACTTGACCTACTTAATGACATTGCTTCTAAACAGAGCAAATCTTTCACCTAAAAGGAAGTAATTTGAAATTACTATCACACAAATTTAAACACATGAAACAATTTTTTTTTTTTAAGATTTTGTACCTTTAAAAAGTACACAAATGCAGGTATAATGAGACCTAATGCAAGAGGCAGGGATGGACCATTTCCTGTGGTGAAACCCCTGCTGTCTTGAACTATCTGTCAAGAATAAAAATTAGATGCTACTTGAGACCTCAACCTATTTCTTCTATGCCAAACTCTAGATTAGTCCTACCACCTGCAGTGTGGGTGTAGAAATGACAAAAGGGGGACATTTTTTCTCTTATTTTTCATTTTCGCCACATAAATGGTATGAAGAATTCACATGCTGGTTTATGGCATTATGTCATGTGATTGCTTTGCCTTTTGTGGCCTTTTCAATAACAGTACAGAACATTAGATTTTCTCTTTTTTAAGTAGAATGGACAAAAAAATTGGTTTTGGCACCTGATGTCCACTATAACACTGAGCAAAATCCTTAGTTGTGTAGGCTGCATACCTGCTAAAACAGCAAAGTTCTGTAATTCTGACAACAGGGATCTGTGTATCAGTATTTTGGAGCAATAAGTACTATAGCTCAGAACTGCTTTTGCTTCCTAAAAATGTCTCATTGCAGTTTTTCTGTCCTTCATCCTCCCTCCTTTGTGGTAACATTTCTTACAGAGTTACAGCTGAGTTTGCTGTGGGTCCTCTGTGCTATAAATAGGAAAAATAGTATAGGATCACTACAGCTGCAGGGATTATTTTAGAGAGTCTGTCTTTCCCTTGCACATAGGGGTGACTCCTCCCTCTGAAGCTGTGAGTTTTCCATTTGGCATCAGTGGGTTACTTACTTCTTCACTTACTTCTAAAACAGTTAAATTTGTGTTGTAAAGCTTAGTTCTGTGTTGTGCAGCCTCCTTCTTTTACTTTTTCTTTTCATTTTTTAAAAAGCTTTTGTAAACTGGAACATAGCAAAGATATTCTGAGAGCAAAACACGCATAAAACTGGATCTTGTAGTTTAAACACTCATTGCTTCTATGATGAAAGACTGTCTACAGATGGCATTCAGACCTGCCTCTGCTTCTCTCCACTTTGCCTCATTGTGAATAATAACGTTGAAATTTTAGAGCTTCTTCTTGGGGACTGGGGAAAATAACAAAGCCAAGATGTGTGGGAGGAGAGTGGGGTTTGTGTGTTTACATGTTGTGATTTTTCTTGGTCTGTGGAGGTCTCTGCGGATGTTCATCGTGCTGTTTGGAAAATGAAGTAGCACAACCTTAAAGCATGATATTTGTAGAATAATTTGGTAAATGCTGGTGATTTGGAAACCATGTACTGCACTTATCCCAAGTCTTCCTTTTAAGGGAATCTGCTGGCAAGTTGTGGTAGGAGGACTCTGCAGTATTAGTTACAGTAATCTTGTTGGGGAAGTGGGCGAAGTAATTTAGGTTTACTTCACTGTAACTAATTATGAAGCCAGAAAAAAATTCTCTCTCTTTTATAATACTATTGTCCACATATTTAAGTCATGCCCTCTGCTTTAGCTTTTTTTCTCTGCTGCTGGCACTGCTTTTAATGTTTTTTGATGTCTTGCGAGTACCAGCTTTCAGGTGGGATATTTCTAGCTTCATGCCATCCTAATCGTTTCAAAATGCAGCCATTAAAAAAAAAAGTAAACATTGTTGCTGATGTTACTGCTAACAGCAAGAAATGCAAAAAAGGGGGGACACATGTGGCAGTTCTATTTAAATAAAAGCTTATTTTCAGAAACAAAGGCTTATGGAGAAAAGGGGAGCTCTTAGTACCCGAAGCACGTTTGCTGTTACGGATGAACCCACAGCAATGGATGCTATCAAAGTTGTCATATTTTATTCATGAGTTGTGGTATGCTTGGGTGAAATAAGAAAAGCAATGCTCCAAATCATAATTATGGTGTAAAAAAATAAAACAGTTATTATTGTGATATTTTTAAAAAAATTCTTAAATCTCTCAAGTAATTAATATAAAACTTGTGGATAATGACTAATGTTAGCTGTATTTGTGGGTCTTTGTTGGGAGGTGTTGAGAAACACTTCACCAATAGCATTTATACTTATTTTGGGAGAAAATATAAATGTGTGCTTATGTGTGTTCCAAGAAACAAAGACAACTGGAATATTGAATATAAACATAAAGAGGTTGACAGCAGAAATTATACTTCAATAGAGAAGGGCTCTGACAAATGTATTATGCCTCATGCTATTATCATGCAGTTAATAAATAAAACAGACACCCAGGATTTAATTTGCTTTAGCAATAACATGGAAGTGATTTTTCTCCTTAGGGAAAGAAAACAGAAGGGAGAATTAGTTCATGAAACACATATTGTTAATGCTTATATAAATCATATATAGAGAATTAAAAAAAAAATTTTAGTAATACATGAACTAAATGCCTTAAAAGTAATTAAAAAATTATTTAGACTGTCAAGTCACTGGGAGTTTTTGAACCAAGAGAGCACTTCAGCATATGCTTACTTTGGACTTTATGGATAATTTCATTGCCTTTAGTTGGATTATTCATGTGATAAAATCACTGGAAATTAAAACCTTTGTGTAGGTGTAGCCAGCTCTGTGAGCTGCATTGGGTGTAGTAACCTCTCTCTGCAAGTGAAGAAAGCGAGTCAAAGATTTCTGTTTTGCTGAAACTTCCCTGTTAATGAACTATTTAAATAGTATTTTGATTTACACGCTCAAGAATCCAGGTTTCCACCAGGGAGGCAGATTCTGATTTCTGTGTCCTTGCTGAAGTTGGACTGGGATTTTCAACAGAGTCAAAGTAATTTAGGAATTCAGCTTCTCTCCTGCTTCAGTGGGATCTGGTACTTAAAATTTCTTTGAAATGGATTACTTGTTTACTCTATCTGTCATTCATGTTGAGCTTAAGATTCCTACAGCACTTTAGAAGTATTTGTGATTAATATTTATTTTTAATACTGTTGCCATAAAGTATGAGCAGTATTATTACCTGGAAGAAGGAAGAATGCTAAATGAGAAATCAGAATTATTACATATTGCCTAAGAATATAAATGGATCAGTCTCTCTGCATGCTCTGTTGAAAAAACTTATATTTTATTTCTAGATTACAAACGGACTTAGAGTTATAGTGGGAGGAAACAAGACCAAACTTACACTTAGTGGTAAAATGTAGCTTCTGTGTCTGATTTTTCGTTCTAGGTAACCTGCTACCATCTTAAGTCTCCTTTAAACAAATGCAGCTGAAGAACATGTTTTGTCAAGCTCAGTATATGTTATAATTTTTTAAAAGCAATTTCTAATTTTTTTTGTGTGTCTGTGACATTGAGCATACCTGAAAATGTTTTGTAGAAGGGGAGGAAAGAAATTGTTTCGCTTGCTTTTGCATGGAGCCGTATTTTTGAGCGGCTCATTATTCTCTGTGACATTAGCATTTAATATACCCTTGAAATAGATCCCTGAAGTGGACAGTACTCCTGAAAAACAGATAGTACATTGGAATGATTCTTAGAAGTGCTTTTTCCCAGTGTTGTGTACGTTGCCACTGGCCCTGTTCAAAGCGTTGCCGGTGTAGTCCATGTTCTTTCTGTTAAAATGTTTTTATTTTCCAAATCTGCAAACAGCAATCTTTATAGGCACAGTGATGTGATACCTTATCTAATGTAGGTAAACAGTGGAAAAGATGATATAATCAGTGACTCCTGAACTAATTAACTAACAACACATGTAATTTGATTAACTCACATGATTTAAGAGCAGATTATGTGCTTTTAGTGATAGTGAACTCCTGGAGCATTTCAACGAAGCATTTAATTTAAGGGATCAACCACTTGTAAATAGTCTTGATTTCAGTATGAATCCCTTGAGGAAACAACAGAGCCTACTTGAGAAGACGAGCTCAGCCGCCGCTTAAAATATTTGGAAAAAGTTCAAGTGGCTTCCTTCAGTAACAGGTGATGTGCAGCCCCAGCAAGGCAGTCCCTGTTGAGCTCACCAGGAAGGTTGTTCCAAAGCCATTTGGCTTACTGCAGTTTTCTGACTTTGCTCCATAATGGCCAAATGGTTTGATGGCACAGTCCGTTGCTGCGCTGTGCCCGTACCCAGGGCTGCTGCTCATCCTTCTGCTGCTGGAGGGATCGCTCCAGCGCTTTCCTTGGGCATTCTGTCCAGGTGGGTGGAAAACACAAGGGAGGGCCCTGGAGGTAGGAAACCCATATGAATTTTTTCGATATAGGCTTTCTGCCGCCATGGGTTCTCTGCCACTTCAGGCCCCTTTTGCTGGCTGGAGAAGCAGAGGTGGCCATTTTCTCTCTTGGCATGTATTCATTTCCGAGTCTTGTGCCGTGTCTGCTGCTCTGTTTGTTCCAGAGTTCTCAGTTTCCAGAATTCAGTTTGAAATGCTGATAAAGCAAACAAAGGACTTAGACTCTCTGACAACTACTTAATTAGCATGAGTGTGGTCACTCCAGCTGGTGCTCCAGTCAAGCCAATTTTCAAGAAGTGAAGAGTCTGACATTAGCTAAATTATTGGTTGAGGAGAAACTGTGATTTGATAAGTATTCTGCTTGATTTTTTCAGTGGCTCAAAGTTCTCCTGCCCCTGGCATCTGGAGTTTTAGGATTGGGTTTGTAGTAGCTTCCTGAAAGGATTAAAAAATATATATATTAAAAAATATGAATATATAATATTTTAAATGCTAGATTAATTTTGTTGGGAGAGACCTCTTTGGAAACAAGTTTCCAAACATGTGCATCAAAATGACAGCGATATATAAGCATGTATAGCCAGGGTAGTTTTGCATCATGCAAAAGGAGAATTTCCATTGAATTACGCTGTTTTCCCACCTTCTGTAGTGGAACTGCTTTTGCTGTATAGTCATGGGAACTTACCTTTGTGACATTAGCTGTTCACCCTGGTAATTGCTCCATCCTCTAATTTAATGAAAACCCATTAAACCGAAACAATAATTAAAATGAGACATCATCTCTGTAGGAGGCTTGCATATTAAAATCACCAAGCATTTCACTGCAGACAGATCTTATTCCTGAGAAACAGTGTTTGGAGCAACATGTAAAAAGTGATTTACTATGAATAATCATAATTTAGAAAGCTGTGCTGTTGAACATGATTTCCTACTGTTTATTACTGACTCTGAGTGGATCTAGCAAGGCAAAAACATTTACAATGTCTTTTTATGCCGGTGAGAATACATAGAAGCAGTGATGTGCTTGAGAGAAAACATCACGCCCTCTTTGGTCCTGCCTGGTAGCATAGTTTTTAAGAGAAGGGTGAGCTGTTTTCTGACCCCTGTCTCTGGGTTGCTGGCAAGGAGGACAGGTGGTCCTGGTCCCAACTGTTCCAGTGCAGGGGCCCCAGAGAGCAACACAGTGCCAGCCCAGCATCTTAACATAAATTTGCATTTATTTTCCCTTGGCAGTACCCCCCAACTTGCTAAAACCCATCCTGGTGTGGAAGCAGTGTAGGCAAGTGGGTCTCTGCAGCACAGTGTGTTGTCTCAAGCCTTAGAGCTGATTGAGCTCCCAAAGTGCTCTGAGGGATATTCATGGCTCTGTGCCTGTTCCTGGGACAGGAGCACGTTACAAAGTCTTTTATTTTGTTTGCATATAAGGAGAAATTTATGTGAATTTTTTCCCCACAGCTTAAAATAAAAAACTAGTGGTGTCTACAGGTAACTACATTTTGCCCTTGCTAGGTGGGGAGGGACACTGAAGCATTTCACTGCCAAGCAGGGAAATGATTCTTTTTGGAGAAGATCCCCATTGTTAGTGTTAGCATCCTTTGGGGGACTTTTGGATCTGTTAGTGACTTGTGTGGACTGAGGTGTGCTCTTAGAAGAGTAGGAAAGAGTGGGAGTGGGCACCTATCACCATTAGTGTTTTGGGCTGTTCTTTTTTTTAACCAGTTCTTCTGAAGATGTTTTGTGGGACCAATGTGCAGAAAAGGAGGCAATGCACTGGATCTCACTTGAGCTCAGAGGCTTTGAGGAAGCACCTGCCTGCAGTGAACAAGAAGGCTGGTGTGTGTTAGGAACTGTCTACACTGAGAGTTGCTAGTGTTGGATCCTCCTCCTAATCTTGGCATCATTTTTGAAAAGCTGATGACTTAAAAAAAGTGGGGCTATGAGGTGATTTTATTTCTTTGTTTTGCTTTTTAAGTATAGATTTTGGTTTTATTGGATTTTGCCCATAGCAAGGTAAAAGCCAATATGATGTAATATTCAATTCTTTAATTGCTGTAGCTTAAATCCAGATTGTCTGTTGTTGCAGAGTTAATTTCTACTTGCTTGTCCAGAGTGACTTTTCAAAGGCTCTCCTGAAAGCACGTTGAAGCAAATAGCTTTAAAATGATTGAAGTTACCAATAAAGCAATGTGTTCCGCAGTATATTCTCTGCCAAAGGAAGTCAAAAGTATTCAAGCAGGCTAGTGAATGATAAAAATGTATCTGTAGCTTTAGAAAATGAGTCGATTCAGAACGAAATTTTAGTATTTTTCCTCTAATGGGGCATCTATTATAGAAAAATTATTTCCTGGATGGACTGGGATTCAGCTTTTAACCACTGGTGCACGTCTTTCATCGCTTAAAATTCCAGCCCAAATGGTCATGTATTTCCCTTTGTACCATTGTTGTCAAAGTAAGTTTGGCAAGACCTTTGCCTTCTTTCCTTTTCTTTCTCCAGCTCATTTTGCCTGCTTCTGTGTGGTGGCAGTTTTCTTACACTGTTTCTAACGGAGTTGACTCCCAGCTTCTCCCACTTTCTTATTAGGGGCCTCTAAAGTGTTCTGGGTTACAAACTGCAGAAGCCTGAGGTTTTAATTTTTAGTTGCTGGAGCTGGTGATGGGTAGTGCATTGAATCCACACAGGAAGATGTGACTTGAGGACCTAAATCAGGTTGGGTAAGGACCTAAATCAGGTTGGGTAAGGACTGATGCTAATCCTGAGTTATTACACCTAATTTCATTTGGATGTAGGGTTAGTGTGTACCAAAATACCTGTACATTTCATACGTATGGGGTAAAGCTTGATCTGACCTTGTTGGCCCCAGAGCAGCGTTGCCTTTCATCTGGACTGGTTTGATGATGAAGTTAGAACACACCTATGCTGAAATAAAAATTTGAGACTTATTTTGAAGGTGCTGATAGTGAGTATTGTGAGCTGTCACAGTTGTGGGTAAAATTTCTCCGGGTGGCCGGGGCTGTAAGAACTGCAGCTGGGCAGGGGACTGAGCTCTTCTCTGCAGAGCCTGGCCAGGGTTGTGCTGCGGGCACTGAGCCCTGCGTGAGTGTAGCCCTGGGAGCTGCTTCCTCTTGTAGCTCTTTTTGACTTGGTAGGGCTGTGCTGGTCAGGGGCTGAATGGGCTCACGTGGGACAAGGTATCCAGGAGAAGGCAAGGTGGCATCCCTGGGGGTGGGGGAGATGGTGCCCCATGGGAAATGTGCCCCCAAGGAAATGTGGGATGGTGGTGACTAAATGGGTATGGCAGCTTGTCCTGGCAAACCGCACCATTGGTTAGCGTTTGGCACTTCTTCCTTAGACATTCATGAAGGATGTTGAGGGGCTGGAGCAGGTCCAGAGAAGACCAATGAGGCTGGTGAAGGGACTCGAGCGCAAGTGCTGTGAGGAGGGGCTGAGGGAGCTGGAGTTGTTCAGCCTGGAGAGGAGGAGGCTCAGGGGAGACCTCATCCCTCTCTACATCTCCCTGACAGGAGGGTGTAGCCAGGTGGGGGTTGGTCTCTTCTCCCAGGCAGCGATCAGTAAGACAAGAGGGCTCCGTCTTAAGCTCTGCCAGGGGAGGTTTAGGTTGGATATTAGGAAGAAATTTTTTACAGAGAGCGTAAACAGGCATTGGAATGGGCTGCCCAGGGAGGTGGTGGATTCACCTTCCCTGGAGGTTTTAAAAATGTGACTGGATGTGGCACTTAGTGCCATGGTCTGGGAACCACGGTGGGGTTGGATCAAGAGTTGGACTTGATGATCTTGGAGGTCTTTTCCAACCTGGTTGATTCTATTCTATGCATCTTAAAAAAAAAGGAATTTAAATCAAGCAACAAATATGCTCCCTCTGACATGGGTGTGTCTTGTGCTTTTCTGTTTTGCTGAAGGTAGGAAGTTGCCCCTGCTTGATGCTCTGAGATGATTTGTGTCTCTTGGACTTTCAAATAACTGAGTATGCTTGCTTTCTTTCCTTGTTTAATTTTAGAAACACTCTGGTATGTCTTAAAAAACTCTCCAGACAGTCAGTATTTCAAATTAGGAAAATATAATCACATAGAAGGACATATGAAAGTCATATCTGTTTTTATTTATTTTGCTGAGATTGCATTATCATTCAAGCATGAAGCGATGTTTCAGTGAAGATTGCTGTATAAACCTATATTGTTCTATATAATGTAGGAAATACGACATTTCATTACAAGCAGACAGTTATTTTTATCGAGAACATAAAAAGTATTTTGCCTTTCAGGCACCTGTGGTGAGGGGGTGTATGTATTCTCAATTTTTCTTTTTCTTTTTTTTTTTTTGAAGTGTGAAAATCAACCTGAAAATAGAAAGCTCTTATTCTAAATGGATCATACTCCCAGTCCATTTGTATGGTATTTTCTGCAGAAATCAAGCAAAACACAGAAAGATGATGTTCCCAGGGATTGTGTGGTGTGAGGAGGGACACTGCTAGAGAGGTGCAGCGTGGGGGGGTGTCCCCTGGGGACAGGAGCTGTGTTGGCTGGGCCGTGTCCTCAACAGGCCTCTAGAGCAATGGTTCTTTCCCAGCATTTGGGTCCCAGGTTGGAAGCCCAGGTTTGTGCTCAGCACCCCTGTCCTGTGCCCTCTGGTATCCCCCCCAGCCTTGGTGGGCTTCCCAGCTTACAAATCCAGTTGCAGGCTCTTGGGTTCCATTTGCCATCTTGCCACAGAACTGGTGGGAAAGTCCTCTTGAGGTTATTGATGTTGGGTTATGAAAAGTGGCATTTCTGTAGATACTTCTGCATCTGCAAGTAAATTTTTCACCTGGCTTGCAGTAGGGATGTTCCAAGCCACTGGTAATGAGTGGAACTACTCAAAATAAAATAGCACTGTGCTTGGAAGTGTGTTAATTTCTAAAAGCCTGGTTATATAACCTCCTTAGTGCCAATTATACTAGCACAGGGTTGCAAAGCACTATATGAATTGTATTATCTAGTAGTTTGAACCCAACACTCTGGAATTTCAGAACTTTGGATCTTGCTGCTTTTAATCAACAGAGAACCAATAACAGTGTTGCATGTGGTTTTGGTGTAGTTGTGACTATGAAGTCACATTGAGTATGGTAGAGTATGGCACAATATTTCAAAGTATGTTTCTAACTGAAGTAGGGACTGTGTTGATTAACCATTCCTGATTCTGACCAAGGAGCCCTATATTTTTGTATAAAATTTGATAAACATAGAAATAAAACTTACAGAGGTTTGATATTTGTATAAAATTTGATGGATGGATGGTGGGATGTGGCTTTATATCCGGGCCTTCCTATAATGAGGAAACGTTGTACATTGCAGGGCTTGACTGAAGTTTTAACATGTGTGTTCCACTGACAGCGCTGCCTGTGCTTTCATGTCAAAGAATTTTTGAAAGCTTAGTTAAGTCATATTTTATTTCTGGTAATTGTGACAACTATAAGAAAAAAATTGTCAGATATGAAGGTTTTTAACCTTCAAACGGTGATAATTATCTTCATCTGTCAAGTCTTGGACATTGTATCTGAGTCTTACTTGGAACTTAGTACCAGTGGATTGTCTGTCTCTGTAGATAGCAAACTGGATATTGGTGAATTTATGGGTGTATGGGATACATAGTTTTGTGTCTCCTGTATCAGCTTTGTAAAAGGAAACTACACAGTATTTATGATCAGTAATAACACCTGCTAGGTGAAGATAACGATACAGATAACAAAATCTAATAGATAAAGACAAAATCTGGTCTTCTGTGCTGGATTGTTTATTCCATTCCACTATATGATGGCAGGGGAAACAATTTCTGTTCTTTGAAGCTTTACCCTCTGCTATGATAAAAGTGGTGTTGGACGGACAAATAGTTTGTTGCGGTAAAGTGAGCACTATATTTATTTATCAGGGTAATTTAAGCCCCTGGGAAAGATTTTTAAATGATGACTAAGTGATTTTTGATGTCTAATCTGCAGTATTTTTCAGAGATGAGCCTTTCAGAGTGCAGGTGTATTATGGATTCTGAGTGTGTAAACTCATTTGGAGGGTCTTAAGCTGTACAGGAAAAATTGAGACACCCAATTACAAAACATGCTTGAATACTTTTTCCTTGGAGTTTGGTTTCAGTCCATGGCATTCCCTCAGTAGTTGTGTGTCTGAGGTTTTAGGTTGTTTTCCAAGCCAGCCTCTTCTCTTTCTGTCTGCAAAGCCTCATTTAATGACACAATGGGGTCCTTTTTAGTTTGGGTGGTTTTTTTTCTTTTTTTTTTCCTGCAGTGAAATTCTGAATTGTAAATCTCATCACTCCTTTGTGTGTTATATCATGCTTGCTGGGCCGTATTCTCAGGATTCAGCAGAGTTATATGGTTTTTTTGCCAGCTGAGAATTTTTGCTGGCATTTTTTGGCTCCAAAGTAAACCTTTGGAAAGGATGCACACAGGGTTTCTAATTGGTTGTGACATCCAGAAACCGCAAGTGGCTCAGGTCTTGCAAACGTGTGACAAAGGCCCAGCATGAGAGAGACATGGCAAGGGGTGGGAAGGTGAATTGCCCTGATTTCTCCCTTTCTGTTGTTAATTGTCTTTGGTAGTGATGATGTATGGCAAATGAAAGGATGAGGTAAAAATGAATGCGGAGGAGACTGTGCATTTGAACCTTTGAAGATCAAATACGAGAAGGCAATGATGCTGCTTAGACATGAGCAGGATTAGCGAGACTGAAATGTTTCCGAATCTGCCTGGTCAGGTTGTGGTTTAATAAATATTGTATGAGCTGTCACACTCTGCTTGTTTAAACTGAGAAATCCCTGGAACAGCAGCGGATTGCAAGCGTGTCTTGTATTTATTTCTCAGGCAGGAGCGCAACCGTAGAGCATTATTAGCAATAATACATCTCTGCCTTACACTGTGCAAGGACAGGTTCCCTGTGATGTATGATGGAGAGGTGGAAATGGAGTCAGTGGTAAAAACTGAAATTGGAGCTTGGTGAATTGTGTTGGGAGAGGCAGTGCCTGAGATTTCTCAGAATTTAGGAGCCTATTTATCTGCCTGCAGCACACCTTATTTACAGCAACTTAATCTGCTCGCAGCAGACACAAATGGCTCAGCATCCCGTCAAAAAATCCATCAGAAAATCAGTAGCTGACCAGTTGTGAGCTTGTCCAAGTGACAAGTGGGCATGCTGACAGAGATGGCATTTGGGTTTTTTCATGGAAAAAGTGTGGTGGTGGAACATGGTAGATGACTCTCAAAAATGAAAAATATTGATGTGAAAATGAAAAATGTAATCTAAATCTTTCTGACTTGGCATTTTTACTGTAATGTTATTTCCCTTTTTCTTTTTTTTTTTTTTTTTTTAAATAAAATTCTTAGATGTAGAAAGAGAAATCCACGCAGCACCCCATGTGAGTGAGAAGTTAATTCAGCTCTTTCGGAATAAAAGTGAATTCACATTTCTGGCCACTCTGCAACAAAAGGCATCGACTTCTGGAGTTATACTGTCCATCCGAGAGTTAGAGCACAGGTAAGAGGAAATTGTTTCTCTCTTGCAGCAGTAGCAACATAAAAGATCCTGAGCACTCTGGTGTGCTTGGGCAATGTGTTGAAATGGTGGATGTAAAATCTGACATGTAAGGTAGAGCATTTCTTCGTAGTTTGCAATGTGCTACTTTTTCTAGTTGTTTTTTTTATTATAGGAGTAATTCATTATATATGTATCCTGACCTGTAAAATAACTTAAACAGAAAGATCAAAGCCAATGTGGTATAGATGCTTTGGAAGTTACAAATCTTGTAATGCAATTTTACTGACTAGTTTATCATATGTGCTTTGGAGTTTGCTTTTTCATGAAAGTTAAACTTGCATGTGTTTCTTGCTTCACTGTGTTTTGTAACATTATGAAAGAATATGTTTTCTTGGAGATTCAGCAATTGAGCTATTAAGCAATTAAGCTACTTGTGCCTCCCTATGATACTGTGTATGTTTTCTTCCCAACATAAGACATTATATTCCTTTTTCATGTATGTCTTTTTTTTCCCCTTTTTTTCTGGTTGCCAGTGTAGGAGGAAAAAAAGAGATCTCTTTGATTAGCTATTATAGTGGCAGACATCTGTTTGTTTAAAAAAAAGAGTACACTTGGTATTATGGTCCATAATACAATTCCAATGATGTTTTGATGTTTCAAAGTGTGTGTTGCATCAAATAGCCTCCTACTTGTAACTTTGTGAATGCTTTTTGAATAATATCTTAGGTCTTGAAGGACCTTTGTGTCTAGTCTGACACATAAAAGACTAGTTCTAGTCTTTTCTATTGTAATACAAGTAATAGGATATTCTTTGTTTTCTCCCATTTCAAATCTAATACCAGTCGATCTGCAGCACTTCTTTTGTGAAAAAAAAATAAAATCTTATTGGTATTTGTCTTAATCATGTACATGATACTCAATTCTTAGCCCAATTTCTTACCTTTTTTGAGGAAGTATATGAAGGAGAAGGCAGTGGCTTTATTATGACCAAACGGTCAATGATGGCTTTTGCCAGTGCAACAGCAGAGGTGTCCAGACTAGGATGGTTAAGGGGAGGACTCTGCTGTCTCCCTATTCTATCATCATACTTTTCTGTCACCTCTACTTTCTTATTGGTCTTTCTTTTACTTCATTCCTTCTTGCGTTTTTCAGACCATTGTTTCAGTCTAGAAGAATATCATTGTACGTTACAGAGGGATCCCTCCCTCCATCTCTTCCTGTTTTCCTTCTCTTACTCTATCGTTCCTTTCATCATTAATTTTCAATTCCTCCAAGCTTTTCCAGGCCGTTGTAGCTCTCTGAAGTCATGGTTAACAGGATCAGTTTGCCACATTAAGGGTTTGTTTATTTATTTATTTATTTGAGAAACAGGATGTTGAGGACAGCCATTGAACAGACAAACAGTCACATGCCTGCACTTAGCGAAATCCAAGGTCAAACTAGACAGGCAGAGATGATTATACAAAGCAAGGCACATGGATTTTTAGATATGGCATCTACTGAATGCAGCTACTCAAGTCCTCTATCTTGACAGGCAGGGGCTTGTAGAGAGATGTGCTATGCAGGAGTAATCTTGGTTGAACAAAATACACTGCTGTCGCCCTCTCTGGCACTGAGGTTATCTATAATATTTAAAATTATGACATCTGCTTAAAAATATATGCGGTTGAAGGATTGTGTGCTGGTCTTGTTTAAACCTTTGTAGCTCTCTGTGATGTTTCTCTAACTGCTCAAGCCATTCTGTAGCTTTGCATGTGAACTGAAATGGGTGCAGACCCTTGTAACAGGGAAGCCTTTTATGAACTGTTGCTCCTACTAAGCTTCTGATAATTATCATGGTTCTGTTCTAGTGACATCCTTTTTTTTGGTCAAGCCTTTTCAACTTCCCCCGTGTCTATGAAAATGCAAAGAGAATAATAAGGAGCATCTTTATGTTTGATCATGATTAAGATGTATGGGAACAAGTATAAGGGTACATTTATTACTTAACCAGTATAGTTCTTACTTAACCAGTATAGGCTATGGAAAAACCAGTAACTCTTCTCTTTGCACAAAATAGGAGATATTATAGTTAAGGGCATAATGTTTTTTAACTTATCTGCAAAAGTGGCCAAGTTAAAAAGTTTAAGGCTTCAGATCATGCAGGAAGTCAGCAACACCTGAATTATAGGAGCTGTGTTGGCTGTTGGCACCAGAGTTCATATCTCTGGGGGAAGTGTCTTTTTTTGATTGTGCACAGATTTAATAGATGAGAAATAGGTGTTATTGCAGGCAATGAGGAGGTGTGTGTATATGTAGACATACACACATGTGTCTATGTTCTAAGTTACATATGGCACCATAACAGCATAGGTAGTTACCTCATGGCAAACTGTCTTTTGATGTAGTGGAGATGATTGTCCTACGGTGATACTACATAGAATGCTTGGTCTAAATTTCACTTCTCTAGTAAGTTTTAGCGGGATTTTATTTTCCAATGGAATGGAACTCTTAAACTGAAGATATTAAAATAAGATTAACACAATTTTTCTTGAAGTGATTTAGATATGCTATTTTGTTTAATTCTAAAGGGATATTTCACAGCAATTAGAGATTTGCTGTTAATTTATATCATCATTTGATGGACAGGATGTATACTACAATGATGGCAAATGCATCTTTGTTAATATTTTGTTGAGTCAGTTTAATAATGATAAAGACTTTGTTTTCATGATTCAAATGTATTAAAATACAACTTGGAAAATAGAAAGCTTAATTAACACAGATAAAGTCTAATTGAAGAGTCTGAGAGTTTGTGCACACTGTGCACATAGTTATCTGGGATACAGTGGTAAAGCAACAGATTATATTTTTGTTCCTAAATTATAGATAATGAAATGCAATATAGGATGGACAAACATGTTACTTGGGGATGCAGAAGATAGAAACTGTTTTTCTTGATTGGGGAATTATGCTAGCTGATTCTTCCTAGATGAGCTTTCTGAGCTATTTTGCTCACAACCTTTGACTCTTCAGAGCACCGAAACACTTGAAAAAGGCCATCAAGATATTTAAAATCCTACATAATGAATCCTTATTTCAAAAGTGATTTAATACAGTTTCATCTGAAGTTGTCTGCCTGCTCCCTACCTGCTCTGGCCTTGCATGGTCCAGAGCCCAAGAACATAAATTAGATGGAGTCAGTATTGCCTTTCAGCTGTTTAATCGCTGGGTTTGAGATATATTGATGGCTCTTTTCCAGTACTGGCCAAGATCAGTATCCAGAGAAATATATCAAGGATGTTCAGGTACCCATGTGTTATCATTCTTTCTGAAGAGTGTTTAAAAACGTGAGATCCCACCATGGTAGAACTGAGGAGCGAGTCATAAGATGAATGTTGTGAAGATTTTCTTACAGGGAGCACTAAAACCTTTCTTTCTTTCTGTCTTTCTTTCTGTCTTTCTTTCTGTCTTTCTTTCTGTCTTTCTTTCTGTCTTTCTTTCTGTCTTTCTTCCTGTCTTTCTGTCTGTCTTTCTGTCTGTCTTTCTGTCTGTCTTTCTGTCTGTCTTTCTGTCTGTCTTTCTTTCTGTCTTTCTGTCTTTCTTTCTGTCTTTCTTTCTGTCTTTCTTTCTGTCTTTCTGTCTGTCTTTCTGTCTGTCTTTCTGTCTGTCTTTCTGTCTGTCTTTCTGTCTTTCTTTCTTTCTGTCTGTCTTTCTGTCTGTCTTTCT
>NW_020897771.1:2545824-2688895 GCF_003984885.1 Neopelma chrysocephalum | reverse complement strand
TGTCTTTCTTTCTTTCTGTCTTTCTTTCTTTCTGTCTTTCTTTCTTTCTGTCTTTCTTTCTTGTGCTTATAACCTATGTCCACGCCAAATATTTGGAAACCTGTTAAGCTGATTGTACTGCTATGGTGAAATGGAGCTGTGGAGTGGAAAATCTGGCCCTCCACTATGTAGCAGCAAGCTGTGTTGATACAAATATTCAGGGAGAGAGTCTGATAAATGTGTCAGGCTCTTAGTGAAAGATTTTTATTCCTTGCAAGTTAGTTTTGGGTGGGGAGGGTAAACAGGCATCTAGTACACTGCTGAATAGTTCCCCCCAGGTGACACCATGAACAGCTTCTGGGACTGCTGAGGAGTAGATAGAAAGCTGTATGTTCATTAATAACAGCTGGAAGGCTACCAGGCCATTATATGTTTAATTAAAAACACAAAGGGGTAATAAGCTGGTTAAATTAATCACTGAAACCTAACTGATGAAAGGAAGCCTATGCAAGTGACTTCTGACCCTAGTTGTAAACCTGAAAAATTGGATTTACTCCCTGCTATGTTTTAGATTATTCTCTGCAAGATGGGTATACGTATATTGGATTCTGAGATGCCCAGTATTCCAAAAGGGAAGGAAAAACTCTGCGAATGTCTCCATTAACCTTTTTCTTTTAGGGTAAAGGGCACATCTTCATGAATATTTATATGTAGAATTGCTAAACTGGAAAGCTGTAAAGAGAATATAAAGATCCAACCTTACTTCCATCCCTCTGGATGAGGTGATGTGAAATATGTGAGACATCTACACGCTTTTTTTTTCCTTCTCAGAAGGTTTTTAGAGATGCAAATGCGAATAGAATTGTGCACACCTGCTTCTGTGTTTGGGGTTAAAGTATGCAAAAGAGTAAAGTGAAGAAGAAGTGTTACACAAATCTTCCGCTGATTTAAGCATTGTGAAAGAGGAGTTACTACTTGAGGAGCTACCTTCCATCCTGTGGCTCCCTGCTGAGAGCAGGTGTTTTATGTACACTAGGCTGACAATTGTTGTCTCTCTGAAACATTAACATGCTGCTCATAACCAGCTGTTGGAACACATTGATTGGACCACGTTGGCAATTGGAGAAGAATGGCTGACAGTTTGAAACTCTTTAAAACCGAGTTTGGACAGTGCAGAAATGTTATGGTCAGCCAGCAGCAGGATGTGTGGGTCCCCCAGGAATCTTCTCCACCAGGCTGAGTTATTCTGTTTGATTGTTTTATGACCCTCTGATACAGGCAAAGAACCAGAATGTCTCAAACTTACACTAAATGCAGCTCTCTGAAAACTGTCCGCTGAATTTGGGCTGCTCGTTAAGAATGTAACTCTCCTAGTTAATAACACACTTAGGTGTTTGCAACATGTTAATAATGTTCATTTACTTGGTTGCCGATAGGCTGGGTGATGTGTCTGGGTTTTTTTGGGCTTTTGTTTGCAAGTTTTGTAAGGATGCCTGTGTGCTTTCTTCGCCCCAGGCACCGCCTTCAGAAAGGGAGGACGTGGCAGAGCCTGCCCTAATGACCGCTGGCTGTGGAAAGCTGCCAGAGCTCGTGGCAGCGGGGCAGGGAAGGTGGAGGCTGCATGAGACTGAGGGCATCCAGAGGGAGCAGACACATGGCAGGGCCTTGGGAGAGGGGAAAGTAAAAGATTTGTTTTCTGATAACCGAGGAGAAATGTGTGTGTTGTCTGCAAAATCGGATTCGTTACCGGGTGTGCAACAAGCCAATAATTACACGCTCGAGAGAGACATTGATTATTTATTTCAGATTTGGGCAAGCCTTGGGTGCTCGGTAGTTTCCCACAAATCAAGTACACCAACAGGACTTTCCACACTTATTTATACACAGAAGGTCAGAGTTAGTAACTTTCCAAGTACAGCCCCTCCATTATGATTGATTAGTAGTTTCCATACAAGTTATGTAACCGCAGCTAAATTCTATACATGCCCAAGGGAGGGGGCTTCACCTTGGCAGGGATATTTTTGACCTATAGGTGTGACTTTTTAATATTATAATGAAGATAGTTCAGCTAAGGGACACATGGACCTTGAGTTTTTTACCAGATTGGTAATGCATACATACACATACAAAACCATCTTGATTTACTACATCCTTTTGCTTAACAAGTTTCACGATGTTCTTGACCAAGGGATACTAACTGTTCCATTGATTGTATCCTTTCTTGCTAATTAGGAAAGTCTTAATCAGCCAACTTAAAGCAGATAAAGAACATCCAGACCTAAGATAATTTTTGGCATTTTGCAGCATGTGGAATTGGTCATAATGCAAGAAATCACTGAAAAGCTGCTGAATCCGAAAGTGAGTTGGAGGGAAGAACCTTTCTTCTAAGGACACGGCAATCAGGGGAATTTGTTTTCAAATACTGTAGTTTTACTCAGGTGGCAGACCTCATTAGTTTAAAAAGCTCTTATCCTCTTTTGTTTTGCTAAAATCCAGTATTTAGAGATTGTGGATTTGGGGATCCCCTGAGCTGAACTCTTGCTGCGATGATGAGCATGAGGGAGGGAGGGACTGGACCGGGACTGTGCCTTGCTTTGGTTACAGCTCTGCTGGGGACTGTCTGGTCACACTCGCAGCTCTGGGCTTCAGCACACCCACAATGATCCCTGAGCTAATGCCAGCTCGGAGTGCCGGGTTAGCCTTAAAAAATGGACAGTCCCCATTGAGAAAGTCCTCAGATAAAAATGTTTTGAGGATTGCAAATGGTCCACTGGGGAAACAAATCTTTGGCCAAGGCTTGTGCATGGTGAACCCTTCAAGGACAACTGCAGAATGTTGTGGGTTGTGTTCCTTGCTAGAGTGATAGTGTGAGTACCAGCTGACTTGGTATTGGAGTGGTGATATGTAGAGAAATGAATATTTTCATGTTACCTTTCAGTAAAGTTAGTGTTTACTGGTTTGTGGTTTTTTTTTAATTATGATTTTTTTTTTTTGAGGTACAGTAAAGGAGTCATGACTTCACCTTAGTTCAGATGATACTCTTCTCTGCCCTGCTGGCTGTGCTAGCTCTGAAGCTTGCTAAGATGCTGTATTATTTTTAGGTGCAGTGTGGTATTACCTACTTGGTTTACTAGGAAGAGGAGAGAGACCAGTTTTTTTCAGATAGTAGGCAGGTTGCAGGCACAGTGAAGATAGGTTTTTAGACATATGAAATGGATACAAAAATGCTTAAGGTCAATCCTTACGACACATGCCATGAAAATGAGTAGCTGCTTTGTACCAGCTCTGATTCCAGCTGTCTTTTACCTGGCAGGCAAATGTTGGGGTTACTTTTTTTCTTGATATGATCAAAGAAGAAAGTAAATTTGTATTTGGATGACCTTTGCCTAGTTGCAGGTACACAAACACATCATAAATGCTTAATGCCTTGCAGCTTGCATGCCCTGCTGCAGTGCAGAAGATGTGTAGAACAAAAGACAATGTCAATAAATATTCTATACTAATAAAGGATGTCAGCGTGGGTGTGTTTATTGCTAAATGTTTCAAGCTAGGCTGGTATAATATGATTCCTGTTGTCCTGAGAGTGGTGTGAATGGAAAAATAAAGTCATTTAATTGATCGAATTTAGTTCCTCTTGCTTGAAAGGATACAAATGTTCGAAAGCATCCTATCTAGGTAGCCAATAACAGAGTGAAGTTGTGATTTGAAAGAGTTTAGTGTTACATTTTGGCTATGTTGGATTTGCTTGTATAGAAGGAATTCTTTTGGAATAGAGTAGGTGACGATAGTCTTGGGATTCAGCTTTTGCATTTTCTCTTGTAGAAAGTTAAATCTGATTTTTCAGCAAGATGCCTTCATTGTTACAGGTGATCCTTCTACTAACGACACCTTTTGTGCTACCTGATGTCAGTCTGATTTAGGTTGTGAGCTTTGATGGTATCAGGACATAATCTCTGCCGCAGTAGTATGTCTTTAATGTGCACAAGTGAAGATTTGCCATGCATGGGTTTGCTGTGCAGCCTCTCAGTCTGTCTGTATTTAAACTAACTGTAAAAGGTAGCTTTGGATGGTTTGTAAGTATGCATGTTAAGGGAACTTTCCTGTCCTACCATCCAGGAGCCACTCTGGCGGTTACAGTCGCATCATCTGAGACTTTCACTGTTGGGACCAAACCCCCTTCACAGTGGGTGGCTCCAGTGAGCTGATGGGTGCTCTGCTTGGCTCCTTACACACACCACGCTCGCACAAGGTTTCCCCTACCGGCTCAACCTCAGGTTTCACATAGCAGTGTCTCAGACATCTGATCCTTAAAATAGTTTAATCATGTTGCAACAGCAGAAAAACAGATCGAGTTGGGTTCCTCCGAGGAGAGACCCCGAACAAAGGAAACGCTGGGGGTTTTATACCCTCACAGTCCAAGTGAGTGAAAGTCTGGGGCCATCAGTTCCTGCTGTGCCTCTGAGTGTTCGATCACCTGGCTGGTGCCACAGGTCCCCGTGCCCTTTGTTGAGGGAAGAGTTGGCAGTTCATGGCCTCTTGTCTCGGGCTCCCACCACCCAGAGCTCAACCTGCGCCCCGAGCCCCCTGCACTAAATATATTCCTCAGCATGTGTGTGTTGAGCGAGGACTAGGACCGTGCTCTTGAGCGTGTAAGAGCACTTCTTCCAAATCCAGTGTTTCAGAGTGTGTGATGCTTGAGAGCTTGGGATCTTGCCCTGTCACTTCATAGTAAGTAGGGTACAAGAACAGTGCCTGTGGAAGCGACTGAAATATTTGCCTTGACAGCTGTAACTTGTTCTAGTTTTGCATCCATACAGAGCTGTGGTGACAACTGCAAAGTGAGTGTTTCCTTTTGTTTGAAGAGGTGTATCTTTAGTTTCAGAGGCACTGCTTTTTCTTGCTATGGCAGTGATCTTGGGCGGATCCCTGCTAGCTGATCCTGCAACATAGTGCCCAATGCCTGCTCTTGGCCCGACTTGCTTTCCACTGAGGACTGTAAAACAAGATCTCCGTTACTTTTATGTTGCTGCCCAGGCTGAGCCACTTGGCAGCACAGCCAAAATAGTGTACCATGGTGCACACAGGCTCAGTTGGTGGTAAGGAACAGCGAAAGGCCAAAAGTGTAATGATCTGTGATTCATCACAGAATCTCTGTAGACTGAAAATCCTGAAATCTGTGTGATAATGGATGCAAATTCACTGCCTGTCTCTAAATACATCAAGAAGTGTTTCTACAAAGATGCTAAAGCAGAGTCTTGCCTGAAGCCATATCTGTCATTAAACATCATTAAATGGCACAATGCTATTGTGAGTTGAAAAAGCTATGTGCACAAACAAGTTCTGATTTGTGCAGAAGCTTCCTGAACTTCTAGCTGATTACATCAAATGGACTAATCTCTGGACTTTCCTTGAATTTGCATTGTTATTAGAAAAAAATAAGAAATTGTGCATTGACGGGACTCACAGAGTTTTCCAGAAGCTTCTGTTCAGTACCAGCCTGATTCTTATTATGGCAGTGATTTTTTTTTTCCCCCCCACATTTGGGAGACCTGACATCGAAGTGTTGCTGCAGCATGTGCAAGGTGAATGGGGCTTCCATCCTTGAACTCCTGTGGTTTTGTGACCTTCTCCCACACAATGTTAAGCAGATGCACTATGTTTTGACTAGATGGCAACCCCAAGTTTGTACATATTTGCAGGGATGCCATCTGTGCCTGCTGCTTTGCCCTGGGACATCTGTTCAGTAGCTCTAAGAGCATCTGCTCTAAGTGCTGGTGCTGTTCCTTGAAAGAGGCTGTGGGGCTTCATTTGGCACTTGATCAGGGATGACGGAAGTTGTGAAGTCAGAATGATAACTCTGCTTTATTTATGTTTGAATGTGATAAGCAGGAAGATTGCTAGAATTGGATGCAAAAAGTAGTTTTGCATTAGTTCTTAGAGGTCTTACTGGAGCGTTTAATCTCCATTGTGCTTTCCTGATGATGTGCTGCTGAATTCATTGGTGGATATTTTAGTGTTTAGAAGGGAACATGGTGGTGTTTACCACAGCAGGAGATCACTTCTGTGGGGGAGATGATGAGTAGGTGAATGTGTTTCTTTAATGCAGATGGTGGACTAAGACAACTCACCTTATAGAAATACTTTTCTGCTTCAGGTGTCTTACACCTTCTTATTTAATGTTGATAGTGACTTTTCCAATTTTTTTTGTCATTACATCCACAGCAGGAGTTTCCAACTGAAAGTATACTTTCAGAACCTTGCTCACCTGATCTGGAAGTGAAATGAGTGATCAAATGCACAGTTAAATATTCACTATGGTGGAGACTAAAAGACATGGGGAAGATAAAAAATCCTTAAACATAACTGAGTCAAGCTTTATCCTCTCCTAACAATATTTGTGTGTGAGTTACATAGGGGTTGCAAAAACTGTCAGAAAGAATTTCAAAGCATCTTGAGTTGGTTGTGGAATAATACTGTCCTTCTGTAAAGCACATTGCCTTAAAATATCCCAACTTTTTTTGATGTGCATAAAATCAGCCTGAATTTAGCAACATATTTTTCTCTTATACGTTGAAATTTTAATGAGAGACTGTGGACAGACTATAAAAAACATTTGAATTCTATAACTGTGCAGAAGAAGCCAGCGGTAAATTACATGCTTAGCAAATAGGGAAGTTCTACTAGTGTGAGAATTTCAGCCAAGGTCATATTGTGTTGCTATTCCATAAACAGCAAGCTTTTTTAATACATGTGTTCTGAGAATTTCATCTGTCAAAATACATGTTATCTTTTGATCATGCCTTTTTTAAAAAAAAAATTGTTATTGGGAAATGACAAATAAAAAAAGAACCCATCACTTGGTGCTAAAAAGTTGCCAAGTAGATTAATGTCTTGCACCTTTCTTTCTTGAAAAAGAAAGAGGAGGGTAGCAGGGGGCTAATTGTAGGGCAAGCTGACACGACACAGACTTCATGCAGAAGCAGAGATAGTTGTAATACTCAGGGATCTCTCCTGGGGTTTTGATATGGATCTCATGGCAGCATTGGAAGTTCACACGTGCCTACTGATGACACATTTATTCAGAGGGTCCTAGATGCTGTTCTATTCCTGTGTTTTCTTTTAGTTCCTCACAAAATGCTGGAAAGTACCTACAAATGCCCGTTAGAGATCAGTTCATTTTCCTGCCTGTTGTACGGTAGCTTCTATTCATTTCCCCTCTCTCCAGTTTTACCTGTTGTTTTATAGCAGATCAAAACTTGTGCAATGGCATTTCAAGTCAAAGATGAGATGGATATTAAAAAAAAAATCCATTTATTTTTTCTGGCTTTACTAATTATTTTCTCGCAGACTGACGATTTCTTGCCTCAGTTTGTTTTTTCACTCGTCTTCCATTCCACAATTTGCAAATTAGAACTTGGACACAGAGTTCTAATTTCCAGGAGTGAATGGCCTTTGTGTCATTGATTTTGAAGAGGCTTTCTTTCCCTCAGAGTCTGGTGGGAGGAGGAAAGAAAGGATGATGTTTGCTACTGAGAAAAGCTGTTTGCACATGACTTCTATTTTGGTAGAGAAAAGACAACTACATCTTCTGCACTGTGAACATGGTGAAGTGTGTGTGTAATCAAGGTCTCCATGTGAATTTGTGCATTTTAAAAAGAAAAATCAATGCAAGGGTGTTGGTTCACATTACCTTGTGCTTTTTAAATACCTGAGATATGGTTGAGATACGTTGGGGTAATCCAGCTAGTTTCTGCTGTTGGGATTATGTAGAGTGGTGTTTGTCTGAGGGTAACTGCCTGTGATTTGCACTTGTTGAAGGGTGATGAAAAATAAGTGCAGAATTTGTCTGCTGTCATCCTCCTTTCCTGCCACTGAAGAGGTAAAACATGGTGTTTTATACAGTCCTGTGGCACTTAATGTGTTAGGTGTACATATATAAAAATGTTAGCACTAGCTATCACAGTAAATTCTAACCAATCATTTCTGTGTTATATAAATTAGTCAGGAGACTGACAACAAGTTCGATGCCTAAGCAACAAGCTGTTTTCAATCCTGAATTAACTATTGACACTAAAGCTTGTCAGATGAGAAGCTATGTTGCTTTGCAATTCCCTATGCTGTACAAATAACAGAGCACAGATGTGATTAAGTGCAGTATCTGACTGACCTTTCCAGGGTGGGACTGTTGCTTTTACATTAGCAAACAAATCATTATGAGGTGAGTGATTAGCTCTGTGGCTATTGGAGATTGTGAGGGATGACCACAGGAAGCAATTTGCTTCCTGCAACAGGAGCTCATCTTGTTTTTGGGCTCTTAAGCTTCTGGGATCAACCATATAAATATATCTATATATATTTATGCAAATACTTTGTGTATGAGAGAGATATTTGAATGTTATGTAGCTCTCCCTCTTTTTTTTTTAAGGTTTTTGTCTTCCTTTTGTGCTTTGACAGCAGATGGCAAGTACAAATTGTTTAAGTATAACATCACTGACAGTGCTTTTCTGGCTTGGGAACGCCAGCAGCAGCATCTTCTGACCTGTTACTGAGCATCAGAATAAAATAATAAAAAAACATTCCCCAGATTTCTTGTGAACGTAATTTAGGTGTTTTAATGGGCAATGGCTGTAGTTAATCAACATTCTGCTCTACTCTTTAGAAAACTCCTGTTTATCTGCATTCCTTGTGCCATTATGTGCATGAAACAGGCCAGTTCCTTCACAGCACCAGCCTTCCTGATTTTATTCCACTCTGTACTGCATGTATTTTATTTGTAAACACCTGCTGTGTTTTTATTCAGTTTTGGGTTTGCCTTTACTTGCTTGTGTTTTTTTACTTTGCTGCTTGAGTTTTTCATTCAGGTGACCTGATAACACTCATGTTGCATGAAAAACACGATGACAAGGCACTGGCAGGATTGAGTTTCACTTTTGGTGAAGACTTACTGTCTTTGTGTTCCCCTTCCCCATCTGTTGGGATCTTTTGCACATGTTTCCAGCTAGTGTTTTATCTCATAAGTAAGTTTCTCCCAAAGAACTCTGTTTTTCAGTTCCAAAAAGCCTCAACTTCACTGGTAAGGTCTAATCTTGAAGAAGTGCACAGACCCCATGTAACTCCTGTGCACACAGGCTGTTGGAGTCTGTGTGCTGCCAAGCAATGTAAAAGACTTGTAGGGAAAAATGAAAATTGGCACTTGGATATTTGTTATTTTGTGTTGCATTTATTTTTTGGAAGCGGTTTCCATAACGGTAATTTTTACCTCCCTACCCCAAACTAGCTCCTATCTTTCAACTGCCATGTTAAATTGGTGTTGCCCAGCAGGGAAAACATGACACTATATCTGGACAATCTAACATCTTCACTTGCTTGTGAAGTTATTTCTACTATAAATGGAGATCCACCCTCTTTCTATATCCAGAGCTTCATTTTAGCGGGAAAAAGATTTGATATGGTGTAAATACTTGGTGAGGTCCGAGAGAAGCCTTCACTATTTATACGGTCAGTGTGTCCTGGAAAGGCTAAATTCATCCTAGAAAAAGAATTGGCTCCCTCCACATCTGTGTGAAGCCAGTTTGTCAGCTGTTCTTGAGTGTGACAACTGTTTGAAGGTTTTGATTGTTGGATTGTTTATGCCAAGTGTTGAGATGCCTAATCCAGCCAGGAGGTTCTGCTGTTCCACTGTAAAGCCAAACGATCATGGCAGTAACAATAAAAGTCAGAAAACAAGTGAAGCACAATTACATGTAGGGGAGTCCTGAAAGTAAACAGTTGTTTGGTTATTTTAAACTAGATTTGCAAGTAGTAAATACAAATTTAATGGTTACCCAGTGGTTTCTTAACTTAATGGCTTTTTGTTTGTTTGTGGTAGCTATATGTACAGTTCTTTATTTTTCTATTTCCTACAAATCTTGCACTCATATAAAATATTTTGATGAAAAGAATAAGGCTTGGTTTCTTGTAGTTGAACCTGTTCTGTGGGTAAAAAGACAACTTCAATTTCCTGGGCTAACAAATGGTACTTTGAGTTGTTTTCATGTAGTTGCTGGTTTTGTACTGCTTGGAATGCATAGTCTTGTCTCTCTACTTCTTTGAAAAAAATCAATTAGCAGCTAATCCATGCTGAGTAACCTCTTTAGATTGTGGCCTTCTATGTGGTGTTTGCTTAAAGATGAATTAAGAAGAAAGTGACAGAAACAGTGATTATATAAAAAAAATGCAACTGATTCTTCTTCATGTTTTAAATACAGCTATTTTGAACTGGAGAGCAGTGGCCTGAGGGATGAGATCAGGTATCACTACAGGTTTAATGGGAAGTCAAGAACAGAGGTGTTCCCGTACCGCCTGGCAGATGGACAGTGGCATAAGATTGCTGTGTCACTTAGTGCATCTCATCTTCTGCTCCACGTGGACTGCAACAGGTAAGAAAATATGTCCAGTAACTTATATTTCTTTAAAAAATAATCTCTACTTACACACAGGAATAAAATTGGAAAAGGAGGTTTTGTTTTTTCTTTTTTTTAAATACCAAATTCAAAAAGCACGCTTAACTGCCGTGGGATAAGAAAAGGAAAACAAAGTATTAAAATGGAACAATTCATTGTGATTATGAACAAATGTGGAAAAGGTTGATTGCTGACTGGGGAGTATTAAATGCATCTCTGTAGTTTAGGCACTGGCTGATGTTACATTTGCCTGTGATTGCATTTAAGTGTGATGGATTGGCGTGTGATGAACTGCTTCCCTCAGCATACCCGAAAACTTGAAGAATAGATAGGTGCATCAGAGGCATTTTAATTTCATTTTACATAATCAGACAATGCACTTTTTACTGATTTTTCTATCTGCTGCCTCACTTGGAAACTTCTGAGAAACCTGGAAGCTTCTTTTTGCATGTCTGGAAACGGTGCTTTTTATTTTCTGAGGGGTATTCTGTCTGTCGTTGCACTTTTCCTTTAGAAGTTGTGAAGGCTGTGAGAGGTGGCATAATGCCAGGACTTCAAGGAATGAAAAACAGCAAACCTAGCATCTCTTCTCCCTGGAATCCATCTTGCCTTTGGACTTGATCTCACAATGTATTGTAGACTTCCAGCTTAGTGCTTGATGAGCAGAGATCTTGAAATTGGGACTTTCAAAATGGTCTTTAGGAATGAGGAAAACAAACCATTACTTTTGTGTGTTATTGCACTGAAAATAATAAAAAAATATCCTTTGCATTCAGTGAGAAGATCAGCATGTGCATTTTGGAATTGGGGCACTTAAATGGGCAGGCTGATGGTAGCAGATATTTTTATCTGAAGTCTTCATTTTGTTCAGACAGGCAGAATAAAGTTGGATGAGTATTATAGGAGTAGGCGGTTATTGGAACATTTGAAAAAGTTTAAATTTTGACCAAAGTAATTATGAGATACTGTTTTGAGAAGAATGTTCCAACCATTTTCTGCATCTTCATTAACTACTGGAAAATTTCATCTGAAGGAATGTTTCTTATTGGATACTTTTATTTGGACCTTAGAAGCAATTAAGTGCTTAGAGTAATTTTAATTCCATTGAGGCATGAAATCTACAATTTGTGAAGATTGTCCTCATTTCAGTAATTTGATTTATTTTTCTTACCCTTATTGTTTATTTCTTATACTATTTCTTTGCTTACAACTTTATGCTTTTTTGTTAGTTTATTGATATACTGGGTTTTGGGATGGGTTTTTCATTATCTACTATGATATGTTTTTTATTTTTTTCCTAATTTTTTTTTAATGAACAGCAGATGTGTTTTAGGGAGACCCTTTTTAATAAACTGTTTAGCTGGCTGCTTTCTTGCGCAGAAAGTGGAAAAAAGACAACACAAAACAGCTGCCTGGTGCAGAATTCTATCCAGGGACAAGAGGACTGCACAGAGTCATGGTTGTGACATGATTTTCTTTACAGCAACAGGCAGAAATAGATAAATACAGTCATGGAATGAGCTGTGCTGTCATGTCAGGTGACAAATATGTATAGTCATCTCTGTCAGGGGCTGATCCATCTAACAATGTCCCTTAAGGTGGTACATCTCAAGGTTGCTCCCAGCATAAATCCATACCTAAAATATCTCTATTTGGCTGTGTATTTGTGGTGTTTTATGACAACTCCTGTGGAAAAGTAATGGGAATAGTTCTGAAAGCATGACTTGAGGGCAGATCATAGTAGAAGTTTAAATGAAAGGAAAAAAAAGGAAGTCTTTAAGTTCCTGACTCAGCTGTAGCATCACTGTTGAGTTAATTAGAGAGCTTAGTGAATGTTGGTGTTAGTTTCCTTTATTAAATCTTAACCCTTTATATCTGTGCACTCAGAAGGGAGTCAACATCTTGTTCATCTTGGCACTAGCACTTTCTGATGACACTGCAATAAATGTCAGAGCTGTGAAAAAGAAGAGCAAGCCAATGAGGGGATACTTCTGAGCACTACTGAAAACCCTAAGCCTGCTTCACCTTAGTGTTAGGAAAGCTGCTGCTGAAAGTATGCACAGAATCCAGTGCTGAGAGCTGGGAACTCTACATGTAAATGTCACCATGTTGGGCTGGTGTGGTGTCAGTGGCTCTGGGCAGAGTTCAGGATGCCTCATGAGGAGTGATGCTTCCACAGAGTTAATTGAACAGGTCACAGGGAAAGAGGATATGACCCGTCTCATCTCCTGCAGAGATTTGGTGTCATCAGAACAAGAATTTAGCTTGATGTGTACCTATCTAGTTAAAGAAGTTCTCTGCTTTTTGTTTACTGTTCTTTCCCCTGTAAAAAATAAAAACGAAGTGAAAAAGAAAAAAAAATAAAATTGACCAACAAAATTAATCCCTTAGATTTCTACTGCACTTCTTTAAGGGGTTTGCAACATTGCTTCCTTACAGATATGCCTGAATTTGTATAAATGCATTACTCCTTTTGTTTAGGGCTGTGGTAATATATTATATATTTGGAAGGCTATTGTGAGTGAGTCATTTGTGAATGCAGTGTTAGTAAAGTTTCGCTGTGTGTGAGAGTGCATTGAAAGTGTTTGCATTGGGGAAAATATTCAGCCACAACCTAGTTTTGCTACAGGGTTTGTATTGTGATACTGAAAGCTGGTCTCTGGCCTCCAAAAACCTGCAGTACATCAGAAAGCATTGGAGATGAAGCTTTGAATTTGTAAACAGATAGTCGAATCTACTTTTACTCTTCACAGCCTTGTTGCCCACATTACTCTGATTTGGAAAATTGCTTTGACATTTGATACTTGATTATCTTTTGGATTCAATTCAAAGTCAACTTTGCTTTTCAGACCTGGATAGGTTAGGGCAAAGTACTTGAGAACTGGTAAAAGCCTTTAGTGCTTTTAAGCATCATCTTTAAAACAGTGTAATTGCCTCTGTTCTAATGAGATATAATACAGTGGGGGAGGCATATGTATCAAAGGGTTATATTTGCCCAAGTGCATGTCCTCTTGAAGTTGGCTCCTGCTGCATCTTACTTGCTCCTTCAAGAGCAAGAAGTGAGAATTGTAGCTGAGTTTGATGTTACAGCTTGGAGCTGCTGGCACAGAAATCATAGAATCATATTTTGGGTTGGAAGGGACTTTGAAGACCATCTAGTTTTACCGCCCCTGCCATGGGCAGGGACACCTTCCACTAGACCAGGTTACTCCAAGCCCCATCCAACCTGGCCTTGAACACTTCCAGGGATGGGGCATCCACAGCTTCTCTGGGTAACCTCTGCCAGGGCCTTCCCCACCCTCACAGGGAAGAATTTCTTCCTAATATTTAATCTAAACCTTCTCTCTTTCCAGTTTGAAGCCATTCCCCCTTGTCCTATCACTTAATTCCCTTGTTCAAAGTCCCTCTCCAGCTCTCTTGTAGCCCCTTTAGATTCTGGAAAGTGCTATAAGGTCACCCCAAAGCCTTCTCTTCTCAAGGCCACAACCCCAACTCTCTCAGCCTATCTCCAATGGAGAGAGAAGGAAGGTACCTTAGAGTCCAGACTGAAAACCTGTTGAATATCAGTGGACTCTTCTCACTGACTTGAAGAGCCTTTGTGCTGGGCCAGGTCAGTGATCTCTAGTCAGGGATGTGTCTCAGAAAACTGACATGAGAAGCCGTGGGTGTACTTGCTAACATGCTTTTAACATTCTAGTAAGGTTCTGAAAGCTTAGAAAAATGAAAAGGCTGCATTAATTATAAATGTACTACTGATGCACAAGTAAAACCTATGCTAAAGTAACATGGAAATTAAATCTCTTGCTGTTGGTGGGATCTGTGCTCTCGTACTCTAGGCAAAAATGGGTTGTCAGGGACCTTCTGGAGAGTGTTGAGGTTGAGCTAGAGCAACTGTGTCATTGTCAAAAGGTCCTTAAATAACCTGTGGTACTAAAGGATTAATATATAAACAAATAAACTCTGCTATGCATCTTTCCAGCTTTGGCCTCTGTTCATACATGCGCATACATACATGAGATTTTCAACCCCAGGAGACTGTCAAGTCCTACGAGATCCGATGTTTGTCTTCTCTGGGAATTAGTTTCAGCTGTAGAGTTTTCAGCAGTAGAGTCAGTAGCATTTCCCATAGTACCTGCTTGTCCCCTGTGATGCTTGTCCCCTGTGATGCTTGTCCCCTTCGACAGTGACAGCCCAGAAATATGTTCCATTCAGTAGTGTTAAGAGAGAGAGAGGATAGCATGGAGCCTACAATTTAAGAGGTGGTAGGAACTGTATCAAAATGTATTTATTGGTAATTTATTTACCAACTGGAAATTCCAGGTTGTTCTCATTGTGTTTGATTAATCTGGGGAGGTAAGCTCGAAAGGTGCTTGCTTTTTAAAAATTGTTTTATCATCAATCATGTTGCTACAAAGGTACTCACCTTTTCAGACAGTGTCTGTATTCCTTTACTTGAACTCTGTCTGCGGGCATAGAAGGGAGAAAGGTGCTTTGATGCAAAAATTAATGTTTTTCTAGTGAAAATCTGTGCTGGAGTGCCTTTTGCTGTGAATACAGCCTGTGGTTTTGATGGATACTCTCAGCTGTTTGATGGAGGGGGTTGGTAAGAGCATAAGAGAATAGATTATAAAACTGGAGCAGGCTAGGATGTAGTCTCCAACTGAAAAAACATGTTGTCTGCTTCTTTTATGTTAGAACAGCGCATTAGGGAATAAAAAATGCATGAGCAGTGAGAACTTTTTAATTGGAAAAATAAATAAATTAAAATAACATCCTCCAAATATGGGAATCCAAGACCTCTGAGTTCTTATAAATAAGATATTCTGGCTGCCAACCTGAGGTTTTCAACTGATCTAAACAAAGTTCTGTGACTTTAATTAAAGTGTAATAAATTTAAAGAAGGTTAAGGGATGTATTTTAAAGAGGGATTTGCTGCTTTAGTTACTGTAAAACACTTTCTCTTGAGAGAGAAAATGGTGTGGCAGTGTTATGCAGCTAGGTAATTTCCTCTCACTATTTGAATATGGTTTTGTGACCCAGATTGCTTCTCTGCTCTTTAAGCTGTAGCAGAAGCTGTCAGAGAAATGGTTACTTGGGTAGAGTGCTATAATTGTGCATTACAGGTGCACCCAACTTCAGATCTGTGGTGGTGTGGATTGGAAGTTAATTTTCACCTGCCGGTTGTCCCTTTTGTTTGACAGAAAGGCTGTAAACTTTTTAGCATAAGAGAGATCTCCAGCTGGCACATCACATCAGCTGCCACCAGGCCTGTATCATTACAGTTAACTGCAAGGAAATGTTTGGGATAAAGTCAGAATTATATTCTTTTTAAAGAAGTTTTTTAATAGCCAGGGGTTTTCACTGAATGGCTAATGCATCAGCAGAATGGTAGTATGGGTGTGACCAAAGGCTGAATCATGATCTGTTTTCACTCAGTCCCTAATTATGTTGAGAGTTTATTGTATTTATCCTAAAAAAATCAGTTGAACTATTTTGTATACTGTGCTGATGGAACTGGGGGAAGGCATGAGTATTTATGAAAGCGCTGAAAAAGTACTACAGAAAACATATGATAACAATCCATACCTTGAAGGCAGCCTGTACAGGTACTTGTACAGGTACCTGGAGCACTGTGCTCCAGCAGAGAGGCCTCACTTAGCTCCTGCTCAGTGTGGAATCTGCATCTGCTTTGGGTTCCTTTCAGGAGCTGATCCAGGTCCTGCTGATGTCAGTAGAAGCTATTCTCTAGGAGTTTGGTTAAGGGTCTTCAGTAGGAGCTCGGGGCAGAGCTCTAGGGACCCGTGGAGCCAGAGTTTGGTAACTGCGAAGCCCAGCTACTGCTGAATGTAGACTCAACAGTGGTTTTGTCTTATTTTTTTTTTTTTCCCCTTAAGTCAGAACTGGGGACTTATAGTGCTTTCTGGTGAATTGTAAATGTTGACAGACAGGTTGATACCTCCACGAGGGTGGGAATAATGTGTTATGCTTTACCATTGGCATCTTGCATTCCTTGTGATTTTATTTTCTGGGTATGTCAGAGAGAGAGAATGGATGATGGTAGACAAAATAATCTTAAATCAAGACAGGCAAGCCTCAAATGATTTAGTAATTTCCCAGAAGGTGTGACTTAGGTTCATTTCAAATTCTCAAATATTTGTATGTTGGTCCAATATACGTGTAGACATTTATTTAATATTAAATGCAATAAACCCTGAAGTTGCTGTTGTTAGTTATAAAAACAGTCTCTGAAAATTTAGCCTGCATAGTTTCAACTGTATCTGGATATTTTTCTACGATTTTTTTTTTCAGGGGAAATCTCCTGTTACTTGGCTCTGTTTTCTTTTTACTTGTTGGAGTGCTGATGGGGGTCATGTGGACAGAGATGTGATCATGGTAATTTGAGAATCAACAAAATAGAGCAAATGTTTTGAGATTTTTCCTTTCAGATTACAAAAACAATTATCTTGCTCCAGCCAGACGGATTAACTGGGATCCAAGATGTAAATGAACTCTTCCATTTGAAGTGGTTAGCTAAACTCTGGAGTTTAGAACTACAAGTCAGATAGGATAATACTGGAGCTGAATTGAAAAATACCAGTATAATTCTAGTTAAATACTTTTGTAAAAACACTGGACCTTTGCCAAAGAGCAGGTGAGAACCCCTCTGACCTATTCAGCTGCTGACTTGCGATCTGAGTCTCCATTTAGCAAATGGTACAGAGTCTTTCCAAACGATCTGAAACTTTCTGAGCGTGGTGGGGAGTGAGAGGGAGATTGAGCAAATGGGACTGCTGAAGTTTGTGCAACCAGCCTGGAGTTTTATGAAGCAGGTTAGTGCTTGAGGTGTCTTTCTTTGGCCATTCAGAACAGCAATAACTCCCAAAAGATATTTCTTTTTAGAAATCCAATCTTGTCAAAATCACCAAGTTGGCTGCGGGGAGGTGGAGACTGCTTGACTGCATTTATTACTACCCCAAAACCTGACAGTTCTCATCACTGCACGATTTGGTGACAGAGAAAACTGACAGCACCCTTAGGAGCAGTGGTGCAGGAGCAGTCATGCTTGTTCCTTGGGTGTGGGGAGCTGGAGGCATATGAGGTGCTCAGAGGTGGAAGGTGTCAAGGCCTGGAAACACTGTGGTGTGACTGTCATGCCTCAGAGGTGTCAGACAATGGCATGGGTCTCACTTCACGTGTCATGCAAAGCCACTTGGCATATTTGCAGATGTAGCTGTGTAGGAGAGGTCTAGCCAGGCCTCCATGGTGTTTGGATGGCTCCTGCAGTGTTTAAGGGAGTCAAGTAGGCTCAGCCCTGAGTGTGGGGACAGCAGAGTTTCTGGTTCTGTGCTGTGGGCATGAGCTGCTTCACAAATATGCCAGTTGAGGGAATGGCAAGGGCAGTCCAGTCTCATGCTTCAGAAGGTGAGGCATTTCTGGGAATTGAGGAATGCTCCATTTCTACACAGATAAGTATTCAGTAAGCTGGTTGAGGTAGTTTTATGGTTTTGGTGGTGCGGGTTTTTTTTATGGAAAAAGAAAAATCACATATTGGCCTCTGCTTCCATTTCAAATATTTTAATGTTATGAAGAATCATTGTTGTGATCTGTATTAGCAATCCAAGGAGCAGTAAGGAGAAAGATGATAGTTTAATCCTCAGTATAGGATCAAGGTAACATGCAATTTCCAGTCCTATAACTTATTCTTATATCTGAGACCAGTCAGTAAATGAAAGAATCAGCTGAAGCTGCATTACTTAATTAAGCTGCAATTTTAGTGGCATTCTCATCAGCCTGTCAATAGTGAAAGCAATTAACTAGCACTGTGCCAACTAAGGCAACTAGAAGGACTTCCTCAGCCTGAGCTGAATTTCTGATTTTCACACCACCTTAAACTCTGCTGAAAGGTGTTCTGTGCAGCACACCTTGGGGACAACACTGGCCCCAGTGAAGCCTGAGTGAGAACTCTCATTCACTTGAGCAGGACCGTGCTTTCACCTCCTGAGTGTGTCAGATGTGAGAAATGTGCTGTCCCTGGGGGGTGCTTTTCTGCCTGTCTGCTGGCAGTTTCCATCTAAACTTAATTTTAGAACCAATATAATGGCTTGCTCTATGTTTACTCTGTGTTTCATACACCTCCTCAGTCATGGCCAATTAGTTATTATGGAGAGAGCGTAATGTCATCTTTCGAACTCCCAAGACTAAACCAGGCAGTTGAAAAATGCCGTGGGAAAATGGAGATGTGGGTTATCTGATGAACCTGCAGGAACAGCTCAGGAACGTGGAATGAGCTGGCCCTCTGTGGGTGAGTCCTCCCTCTCCCAGTGGGTAGTGGGGAGGAGTGGCAGCTCTGGGGAGAGCAGAGTGCCCTTGCACAGAGCTGAGACAGCACTTCTGGCAGGGCTCTGGCATGAGCATGGCAGCCAAGGCGAAGTGTGCAATCCTCAGCCTGCAGTTGCCTTCAGTCACTGCAGGAAATTGGCTCTGGAATATGGATAAGTTTATTTTATGATTACATACAAATCATTTAGTGATGACATGAACCCCTTGATGAGATGATCCTATGACAAGATACCCCATAAAGCAATTAACTTCTCAGCAGATGCGTTTCTGGAGGGGGGGAAGAACCTATTTAATAGAAAGGTTGCTTGTGGCTGGCTTGATTTTAAATTTATCTTTTGCAGGAGTGCAGAAAGGAGTCAGAATCAAATGCCTGATTCTCCTTGCAATTGCACCTGTGTTATTTTACTGGGTAAATTAACTTTGGGGTTGAGAGGAGCATGAGACAGGAAAGACAAAGACTGCATATATTTTGTGAAGAATATATGTTTGGAAGCTGTAAACTCACTGTGCTTCAGGTTCTGCTGTAACTGCCAGCTGTGAAGACCTGTGTGCTACAGGGACAAGGACTGGCCCATCCCTTTTATAGAGCAGGCAGATGTAATAAAAGCAAAATTTCAGCACTACCAGTTCTCACTCAACAAATGCCTTGTGACAAACCCCAAAAGCAATCTTAGAATTTTTTTTTTATTAATTTATTTTTTTCACAACAAATTGGAGATGATATAAGCCATGTAACCATGGTTTTACCCCTTTGGTCTGGTAGAATTTTATTTTGGGGTTAATTTTGCTGCAAGAACTTAAGTATCAGTGCTTCTTTGTGCCATTACTCTGATACACATTTTTACCCTTTTGCTTTCTGATACAAGATAGGCCTATTTGTTTACTACTTGTTTTGCAGATATTTTAATATAATTTTTAAATCTCATATGTATCTTGCTCTAAGGGCTTCTTGCTTAATTTGTGGGAGAGGAGCTTTTCTTTTCGTATCTTGAAAAAATTCATTGAATTAATTTCTTCGTCTTATTTCTAGAATCTACTTTTAATTGCTGAGACTTGGTTTGCTATTTGGCATCTGGGATGTACTATGAACATTTGGTTCATCTGAGATGGGCTTTTGGTATGATGTTTGGTATGGTAACAAATGAGTGTGCTGTGCTTTTAGTTTTCTTGTTAACAGATTGCTTTATTCAGTGTTCTGGTCTAGAACCTGAGCTTCAAAGCTGGCTGAGGTTAAAGGGTGTCTTTTAGTGACCCTGTGAGTTTTAGATTGTCCTCATTTATAAGTGTGTTTGACTGTAGTGGATACTTGTGTGCATGACAAAAAACCTACAGCTATGTGTTTTATGATCTCGGAGTCAGACAGTGATAGTTACTCACAAGTGGTAAAAAGATGCCAAAGTAACTTTGGAGAGTCAGAAATTTGTTTGAAAAGTGGTATTTGATGCATGTAGCTCTCAACTCTATACTGAGATGTTTGAAGGTAAGTACCTAAATTCACATCAATCCATAGGAGATGTGTGCATTGATTTTTATAAGAAAAGTGTGTGTGTGTGTGTGTAGATGACATTTACCTCAGCAGTTCAAAGGAAGAATTCTTTTGACCTAGACACCATCTTAAGCTCTGCTGAATATGGTAAAAGTTATCACCTTCATCAAAACCAGCAACAAGTACATTCCTTTTGTGCTTCTGCTACCTGTAGATTACGTACAAGTTTTATGGGCAATGCCAGGACCAGGAACCACCTGCTATTCTGTGCAGATTTACCAGTTCAAAATGGATTTTTTCCAGACAAATATTTTAATATTTTTTTTAATAGAAACATTATTAAAAGAAAAAAAAAGGTTTCTGTTGTGGTTTTGTGCTGTTAGGCAACTAAACACCACACAGCTGCTGCCCCTACAGTGGGATAGAGAAGAGGATCAGAAGGATGAAAGGGAGTTGAGATAGACAGTTTAACATGTAAAGCAAAGCAAAATAAGGAATTAATTCACATCTCCCATCAGCTGACAGGTGTTTAGCTGTTTCCTGGAAAAACAAGGCTTTGTCTCACATAGTGGTTATTTGGGAAGACAAATGCCATAACTCCAAATGTCCCCATTCCCTTTCTCCTTTCGCCCAGCTTGTATTGCTAAGTGTGATGTCACGTGGAATGGGATATTCCTTGGGTCAGTTGGGGTCTGCTGTCCTGGCTGTGTCCCCTCCCAGCTCCTTGTGTACCCCCAGCCCACTCACTGGGGGGGGCGGTGTGTGGAGCAGAAAAGGCATTGACACTGAAACATGGGTTTGTTATCCACACTGTTTTGGTCACAAATCCAAAATATAGCACCATACCAGCTGCTGTGAAGAAAATTAACTCTGTCCTAGCCAAAAGCAGTACAGTTGCCAACCATTTGGGTATCAAACTACCTGTCTTGATCTTAAAGATCCCACTCTGGATCCATCACAGGTAAGACACAGTCGACCTCATAGTTTGCCATAATTCTTTTTCCCTGCAACTCTTGAAAAATCCTAAGCAAACGGCCAAATTTCTATTTCTGCTTAGAGTCTGACTCAACCTGTTTTCTGGTTTTTTTGCACTTTCAGAAGTGCTTTTTTTAATGAAGATGGGTAAACACTGCAGCCTTGTAGACAGGCTGTTAGCCTAGGGCTTAGACACTCTTAAGACTGTTATTGTCGGGAACCATTTGTGTCTGTTTTGTCATTTGCAGAGTAAAGGTCATAATATTGACCTTGTTTGTAAAGTTTTGGAATCTACCTTGGGATCTCCAGCTGAAAGACACTACACAGGCATAGTACTCTGAGAAAGAAGGGTTTCTGCCCTTCACTGTTGTCATTCAGTGGGTCCTGTCTTTACTTCGAATCAATAACAGTGATTGGTTTTAGTTTAGTGCTCAAGAAGTACTGCTAAAATTCATTGGTAAAATGAAAAACCTACTGTATTTTGTGAGGAAAGCCCCACACAGGCAGATAATATCTCTGTGAATTTACCTTTATTCCATGTATATGTGGAGAATAAACCCTCAAACCTGACAGTGAAATGTACTCTTCTAACCATCTTTAGTTGCATTTGTTTAATTTCCTCCTGTGTGTTATAGGCTCTCTAAAGTTAGTTTGAATTTCTTTTGAATGGAAAAAAAGAGGTTTTTTTAAATATTTAGATAAATTTTAATTTTTATATTTTTATTTTTATATTTAAATTTGTAGTTGAATTAATTAAAGTGAAAAATAGAGTACATTAACTTTATCTCTGTGATTGTACAGGAAAATCAATGGAATCATTTGGCTGACAGAGCTTGAAGAGAACTGAGCATGCACTCCTGAGTCTTTTACCTGACATCTACTATTACTGGACACCTCCTATTTTTTTTTTCTCCCAGAGCTGAACAATAACTTTTGATTAAATAGTTGGCACTTACTATGTATATTCAAAGTTTAATAAGAAAAGGCTTCCCTCAAACCCCAAGATTTTAATCTAAATTGCTTTCCTCTGTTAAGTGATTGTGAACTCCTATACTATGACAGAGGAGACAGCACAAAAAAAATCAAAATTTCCCTCAGGAAATTTATTTTTATGAAACTAAACACTGGAAACTGAATGAATAATTCAGTTAAAGTTGCTCCAGAACTGAATGCATGTCAAATAATGCATCCTATCTGTAAATACTATCAAGAAAATCCAATCACATTGGTATTGACACATTTTCATAGGGAAGCATATAGAAAATGGGTTGAAAGAGAAATATGTAAAGATATCCTAATATTTATTTTTAAAATCAGTTCTTAATCCTTCTGGAAGAATAGATATAAATACAAATGCCAATATTGTATCCTAAGGCTCAGGACTGATGTAATCAGTTTCTTTATGCAGCTGAGATTCAGAAAACATGTTGGACAAACTTTTGAAGCAGCCGGTGATTTTTATACAATGGGTTGTGTTAGGAGGCCTCTCATTTGAAATTTTAGGTTCACTGAGTTTTTGAAGGTTGACCAGAGATTAGCAATGGTCAAAGGTGGTCAACACCTCTGCAAATTAGATTAGGAGAAAGACTGATGCAAAACACGCGGGAACATCTTTCTCTCCTCTGACTTTCAGACATTGACAGTGCTATTTCAAAGGCTGCCATGAACAGAACTTCTCCATACCCATCACTGTATTTAAAGGATCTGAAGATCCAGATGGATGTGTACAGGGTAATGAATGGTTGCAAGAGTGACAGTTTCGAGGATCAGGTTTTGAATTGCGAAAATCTGTTTTGATGATTCACCCTGGTGTCAGGAAGGGCTCCTGTGCAGCTGTTGGAGGGGCCTTCAGAGAGTGATTCATTTACTGTAAGATGAATCACACCCTAGAAACACTTATGTCTCCTCATTAAATGAGTCTAGAGAACTAGCTCCACTGTAAGCATAAACTTTTGAGACATTTAAAACTGGGCGTAATGAACTCAACACCTGTTCTCTACATGGAAATTTGTAGCTTCAGCAGAGTACCTATGGCAGCCATATCAGGAAAAAAACCCCTGTTCTTGCATTAATAGAGACGAGGGACTGAGAAAGGAAGTTCTTGCCGTGCCTCAGCCACAAGGATATTTAGCCTGCAGCTATTAGTTTCTTAAGTTTAGGGCTGTGTGTGTTTTCACAGATTACACAGAACATTCTGAGCTGGAAAGGAGCCACAAGGACCATTGAGTCCAACTCTTAAATGATTCGCCCATCCAGGGGTCAAACCCACAACCTTGGTGTAATTAGCACCATGCTCTAACCAAGTGAGCTAATTTTGGGGTTTTCCTATCTAGCCTGCAAATTTGAGAAGGCATGTTCCTATTTTAGTAACCCATTCATATTTTAGACCTGAAAGAATTTGAAAATGTCATGATTTGGCGTGCTGCTTTGTAGTGACTGTTGAATTGCAGTCTCTTTTATTGTTCAGAATTTTAGGCAGTTGCACCTCCTGATTAGTCTGTGTTGGCTGATGTACTCTAATGTGAGCAGACATAAAGTTTATTTTCATGTTCTGCTAAATATTTCAGTAATTTTGAAAATGCTTCTGGCATGGCCAATACTGTCTGTATGAAGTAGAGCTGCATCTCCACAGAAGTGGAAATACTCTCCTAGTGTTAACTTCTGGTTTTAAAAGTTATGTGTAAGAAGTCATCTTCACTGCAAGAGACAATTCCATGTCACGCTTTTTCCAGAGGGAGTGTGAACCACTGTGCAAGGCAGCTAAGTCTAATGGCTCAGATCTTGGGCAAAGACTCTGTCTTTGTGATCTTGGTTAATCAGTCTTTCTGTGTTTCAGTTTGCACATGTGTAAAATAAGGATATTTCCCTATTTTACCATCATGTATTTTATACGTATACATTAAACCGTTGTATATTTACACATTATAAAGATGCTAAAAAATAATTTCTATTGAGTATGTGGGAGGGAACTGTCTCCTTGTCCAAGAAAGCATGATTTCTAGAGAACTTGTTCTTCTGTGCAGAGAAGGATGTGTGTATGTGTATTAGCGTGCAAATATTTTAGATGTGCCTCCTTTCAGGAATCTGATTATTTTATAGATTTTCTATTTTCTGCATATTGTCTTCATTATGGCAGAGACGCCTGTTTGGAATGAGTCCTTGAGAAAGGTGTTCCCGAGGATTGCATAAGAATATTTATTAAAGTGTGCAGATAGGGTAGAGATATGGATACAAAACACAAGAATATCATGGGTATTTGTCTACTAACAGATGTTTTTCTTACTACATTTTGGTGAAAGGATGAGAAGTTAGTGAATGTATTCTGAGCATGAACATTTCAAGACAGTAGGATTGGTTCATTGTTATTACTCCAGTTTTATGGTTTAGCTTCTTAGAAATATATCGGCATAAAGTAGGGGCAAATCAAGCTTTCTCTGGGGAATTGAATGCAGCAATCATAAATCTGAAAGTCTGAAGTATGTAGCAGAGCTTCCATTAACCTGGAGACCTGGATCTCCTCATGTTGGAGGGGCTATTCAGTCTGCAGTAGTTTTAGTGACCACAGTTCCCTGGAGTCCTCTTTCTGAGCATTCCTTTTCTTGTGAAGTGTATTGCACATCTCTCTGTGTCGGTATCAAAGCCAAATGTATTGAAAACTGTTCTCCAAGGAGCTCTAGACCAGCACTTCATAAACTGGAAGTGTATAATTTAGCCATTCATATGCCAAATACAAAGTACTGGTCAAGCGGGTGTAAAACCAGAGAAGGTGACACACCTCAGGCCAGAAAGCCAAGCAAGGGAAAGTGAGTGATGTGGAAGCTTCATGTAGCTGTAAAAAAGAGGATTCTTTTGTTTCTATTCAGCAAAAATATTTTTTCAGCCTGAAAACTACTTTCATTCCAAAGAAAACCAATACAGGAAGGGAAGCAGAGCAAGGGTTTTTCCCACTTCACAAGCAATAAGTGAACCTCACCTTTAAGTAGTAACTTTTCTAATTGCACTTTGAAATATGTTACAGAATGTTCATGCTTTATGGGTTTGTCTAAGTGTAGAAACCCTCGGAAAAACCACCTGAATGAACACTAATATTTGATAGATTTGCAATGTACATGCATGAGTAGTGCTAACTTATGGGTGAAACCCTATTCCCAATTACTAATGCACGTGCCATTGTAATTATTTTGTATTGACAGGCTGTCTTCAATACCCATGAAGTCCTTCTCCTCCTCAAAAACCTGTTCTAGGAATAAAGCACTGCTTACTATGTTTTTGTGATTTAAACCAGAGCTTGGCAGGCAGGAGATGGGTCCAGTTCCTGGCTCTGCTCCTGCTGTGCCTCAGTCAGCTGTGCTGGCTATCAACTGCTATTGTGTGTAGCTGGTGAAGCCCTGTTTGCTGAGGTTTGGAAAAGTTTCATCCATGTAGTTCTAGTTTTATTTTGTTTAGCTATTTTACAGCTCTTTAGCATCTTTCAGTCTTACTGGAATTTTAATTATTTTTCATTGAAGAAACAGTGTATGGTGAACCATGTTTCTTGTGAGTTTTTGTTTATTTGTTTTCTTTGGTTTTGATTTTTTTGCCGTTTTCATTTCCTAATAGTATAGAGGGGCCTATAGGATTAGCAATAAGCTGTGTGTATGCTTGCTGGGGCTGTTTTTTTTTTTGCTAGTGTTTAAGAGTATGCAGTAATAAAGTAAGTTCACATTGTTTGCAAACCAAATAGTGGCAACCAAAACATGTTTTGGCATAGGAAGATAACCAAGGACTGATTTACATCTCATACCTTCTCTTGAATCCTGAGCCTGTTACTCCATGGGCAGATCTTATGAGAAGAAAACAAACCAGTGTTTCAGACATATGTAGAATAAGGCACAAACCAAGCATTAATTAATCCCTTAATTTAAGGTAAATGCTTGCTTCAGAAATGTAATTCAAATTAGGGTAGAACAGTAGAGGAATATGGGGAATCCTGAGCTTGTGTGTCCTGTGAATGGCACTTTCTTAAGAGCCTCTGGATAGAAGGTTGATAGAGCCCTTTCCACATAGGTTGAAAGACTGTTAAAAAATCAGAAAAGACAAGATAAGCTACTTCAGTCTCTGATTTGTCTTCCTTACTTGTTGAACTGTCATATAACAACGTCAGTTAGGTTTTGATTTTTTTTTCTTTTAATATGCAGTTGCACACAGATACTGTAGAGTTTGTTCATCAATTTTAACTAGGTCAGGTGAATAAAAATCAAATATTCTTCAATAAGTAGTGTTGTTGAACCTGGTCAGCACTGGGATTTTACCTGTTAGCAGAAACGGAGTTCTTTCATGAATATTGACTATTCTTTTGGAGATGAGAAATTTCGCATTTCATTATTAACCAAAATCATGAATAAAGTTGTGTTATATATACAAAGATTAATTCCTAATATGAAAGTGCAATTCAGTGCACATGCTCTCAAGGAGCATATCAATTTTTGGTTCCTCATTCAGAATTTTGCAGCAGTTTTGCATCTCAGTAGATTTTGCATGAGGTATGGCAGAAGGGATATACTTACACTTTAAAATATTGATAGAGATGGTACATGCAAAATTCCTATAATAAACTTGAGCAATAAAATGATGAGTATTAGAAGAAGCCTTCTGAGTTCTGTATTTGCATTCTTAAGCTGTAATTTTCATGTAGCTATTTTGTTTTAGGTTTAAGGTTTTCCTTGTTTTTTCTCTTAAGAAAATGGTAAGTTTGCTTTTAGTTTTATAGCTTGCTTCCATTTGGTTTTGACAAATGGTTTACTGCTTTTCTTGATAAGCAAAAGTGGGTGGAATATATGACTCTTTGTACTTTGACATAAAGAACTTTATCAACCTTTCTGGAAGTTCTTTAACACTGGGATGTTATTTTAGGCCTCTGCAAATATATGAATTTTCCAATAATGTGGAAATACAGTGGGTTTGACCCCGGCTGGACACCAAGTGCCCATTGCAGCTGCTCTATCACTCTCCTCCTCAACTGGACGGGGAGAAAAAAATGTAATGAGAGGCTCGTGGATCGAGATAAGGGCAGAGAGAGATCAGTCACAGGCAAAAAAGACTTGACTTGGGGAAATTAGTTGCATTTCTTACCAATTAAATTAGAGTAGAGTAATGAGTAACAGAACACTTACCATTCACCCCTCTCTTCTTCCTGTGCTTGTATTCATTCCTGATTTTTCTCTACTTCCTCCCCTCAAATGACACAGGGGGATGGGGAATGGACCTGCAGGGGCACAGCTACCTCCCCATGGTCCTTACCATGGGCTGCAGCCCCTCCTCCCCCTCCTTCTGCGCTGTCCTGGGTGTCTCATGTGTTCTCACTCCTCTTTCTGGATGCAACTGCTCTTGTGCAGTAACTTTTCCTCCTTCTCAAATACGTTATCCCAGAGGCGTTACCACCATTCCTGATGGGCTCAGCCTTGGCCAGTGGCAGGTCCATCCTGGAGCCAGCTGACTTTGACTCTGTTGGACATGAGGAAAGCTTCTGGCAGCTTCTCACAGAAGCCACCCCTGCTAACAGAACTTTGCAATGCAAACCCAATACTCGTGGCAACTTACAGTGTGAAAAATGAATGATTACAACTGGGTGAACCTGTGCTAGAAACACTCGGAGTGGAATTGGGAAGATAACTGTGCAATGAGTTGGGTTGATTTTGTTTTTCTTTGGTGTTTGTTTTTCATGTTTGTTTTAAAGCCGTAGCTTTAAAGAAAAATAATTTCACTACAAATAATTTCACCTCTTTAAGCTGAAGGTCCTGATACGTTCAGAGTCTTTTCTATTGGCTGTCACGCTGGTGTGGTTACACAGCAATATGTACTCCCTGCGAGCTGGATAGTAATGGAAACAGATTTCATCATCCTCTCAGTAATCCTGATTAAGCATGCTGGTTTTGTTATGGAGCAGTGAGTTCATGGCTCCCTCTGATGTGACATGGCAATATGAGAATCCAAGGTCAGTAACTCTGGCCTTGAATTTTTCATGTTCTGAAATGATGATATCATTGTGTAGTGGTCTGTGTTCCTGGAAGAGTCGTTATGGAAACTTCATTGCAGCTTTTCTAAAAATAAACAAACCCCCAAGCAAAACCTTTTTCAAACTCCGAATACTTGGTTGATTTAAAAATTCTGTCTTACAACAATTTTCCCCCCAAAATTTGGTATGCAGATTACTGCAGTCATGTGCAAGTTTATGCAGTACATAAAGGTTGCTTATGGAGCTTGTATTACTTGCTGCTGTTGTTGGATACCAAGCATATATAAAGAGGTCCTATGCTGGTGACAGACACCAGCTGGATGGGCAGTGGTGGCACCACACATGAGCGCCCAGGCTGAGTGAATTCTGTAATGAGGAGAGAAGGATCCATGTGCAAGGATGCATAACACAAATGTAGAGGAGAAAGAAGCCATGGGAGTAGTGTGGTAGTATGGAAAAAAGTTCCTTTGTGAAGTCCATTCAGAATTCTAACCAGCTTGAAAGTCCCAAAGAGTTGTTGGATCTGGATGGATCTTCTGTATGATTGTATGTTTTTATTATTTTCCCTACTATGATGGACTCTTCTTTTTTTTTTTTCTTTTAAAGTTGTAATATACCTTCTTCATCACTGTCAGTGATAAATATTGTGCTTAATGAAATGTTGGGGTTTTTTTTCGGTTCTACTTTCTATCTTTTATTGTTAACTGATTCTGAAAGTTTTCAGAGGAAAAAGAAAATTCAATGGCAAAATTCAAAATAATGGCAATGTATTCCCTCTACAGGATTTATGAACGTGTCATTGATCCCCCAGAAACGAATTTGACACCTGAAAGCAGTTTATGGCTTGGACAGAGAAACAGGAAACATGGTTTCTTTAAGGTAAGCAGTTATGAAATGACATCTGAAGAAGAAAAGTAATAGTCAACAAGATACTTCCACTTAGTTATCTCACACTCGTGCAACTGTAGAAACAGTGGACAGTTGGTAAACAGCTTGTTTACAAAGTAGAAGTTTCTGATATTTATTCCAGTTTTGGATTAGAAGCCACAGTACAAGTGTTTATGTGTGAAAGGAGTCTATAGTGCAGCAATAGGCCAATCTGCCTATCCTCAATCTGGGCATGGATTTGTTGCCAAGGTGATTTACCACCCACTCGGTTTCCCTTTGAAGCTGTCAGTTCCTAAGACAATTTTACAAGTTGCCTTTTTCTGAGGACCTCTCCTCAAAGTCCCCAGATTTTAACAAGCTAGGACAATTATTTTATGCTAAAATTATTTCAGCATAGCAACTAACAATTTTAATTGTGAGATACAGGTAAAAGCTAACTTTTAAGTTGAATGATGGTCCGAGAGTTGCTCTGAACCTGGAGTACATTTCATCCTCCAGCAGCTGAGCTGTCACTGGGAAGTGGAATTGATAGCATTATTTTATTCTACAGCTGTTGGTTTTTTACCTCAGCTGCTTCCCACTATTCCACAGATGGTAAACATATGTTTATAGCTACATGGGGAAAGGAAGAAGTTATATTGGAGTCGCCTATCTGAAATTCTTATTTTATGCAGGGAGTCAGAGCCTCAGAACTCTGGGATATTATATATTTGCAAATTAATATTTCTACGTGTTAACACTTTGGAAACAGCAGGGTAGCTAATGATATGCTAATGAACTGACAATTTTTATTGATCATAATGAAAGCCGACAAGTGCCTTACTTTGCTTTATGCATGCCTGAATATTTTACCAACTTTCTTCAGGGCAGAAATATAATTGGTTGTGGTTTTTTTAATCCTGCTTGTGAGTTTCAAAAGTCCTATTTTTTTTACTTTACTCATTGCAAAAACTTGGGATTTTGCCAGTTTGTAAAGAGTACACATCTCTTTCCATATATTTACATGCTCAGCAGGACCTCCCTTTCTTTTTCAGAGCAATTTGTTTCACTGTTTTAGCATATAAAAAATTAGATATATTTTCCTTAATGTGTAAACAGAGATCTGCAGGGAAATAAGAGCGTTAAAAAAGAATTAGCATTTTTGTGTGCGTGCTGGAACCATGAAACTGTGTGTAAGAGAAAGTACTGGATGCTGTTCTGAGTATCATCTTCAGCATTCCAAAAGTTTTCTTTCTTTAATGATAGTTAATTAATTGTCATTTCTCTTCATAAATGAGTAGCATTAAAGCACATTTTGGTCATAATCTCCCGCCTATATTAGATTGTAATTCTTCAGTATATCAGAAGAGGCAGGAGGGATATGATATTCCTAAGTCACTGTGACCAGCTGCTGCAATTTTTCATATTTATGCTTTTGTTCCACATCCTTATTTACAGTGATTATTCCACAAGTAGTCCTGCTGTGCCTGTGGCCTTGCTAGGGACTGAAGTGCTCTATGGTGTAATCGAGGGAATTGAAGTCTCACCCCTTGCTACTGGTATCTCTTACTGGTTGTAACTTATCTGCTACGACCAAGCACTTGAAGTTCAGACAAGACTGTGTGCTTGTAGCACAGCAGTGGTGGGAGCAAATGTGGAGCTGACTTAAGATAGCATTGTCTGTTTGGTTTGAAGGCAATCTCATGAGTTACTTCCACTGAAAACTACGTGCTGACCCTTCAGGTTTGTTTGTGTGGCTCTGTCCTGGTTCTGGCCAGGACAGGGTTAATTTTTGCAGTAGCCAGGAGAGAGCATGGCCAGGACATGGAGGTTATTTTATACCACCTCACATCATTGACAGGGGTGGGGGAAAGGGACTCCTTGAGGAGAAGGGCTTCCTTCTGGTTGAAAAAATGTGGTGGAAGGAGCCTTCCAGTGTTGTCTATTATTGTGAATGTTTCTCCATGTGAATAATTTCTTATACCCTTTGCTATCAAAATTGTTGCTGTTACTGCTCATTTTCTTATCTCATTGCTGTTCCCAGTAAATTGTTCTGATCTCAACTCGTGATCTTCACTTTTTGTGCCTCCAATTCTCAACTCCATCCTGCTGCAGCAGGAATGGGGAGGGAAAGGGGGATTGAGAGGGAGCGGTCTATGGTTTGGGAGAGTCTCAGTGGGGGCACTGAATTGGGGAGTACCATTCACAACAGCCTTAATTTATCCACCCCTTATTCTATACCATCTGTCATGCCCACATCCTATACTTTCCAACTACATATACATCTATATGAAAATATATATACACATATATATGTACACAAGCTCAGGTCTCATTTCCGTAGTCAATGACCATCCCTCTAAGATGTCTGTTGAGTTCATTTAGTCCATGACTGTGGGTTCTACCCATCCTAGATGTCTTCCAGGGCAGGAGGGCTGGTGTGCTGTTGGCTGGTTTCCAGCTGCATCAGCAGCTCACGACTGGTGTTTCTGGAGCGGTCCACACTCATTGTCCATGGTAGTTATGGAATTCAGTAGAAGTGTCATTCAGCAACAACAACCTCCATGTCCTAGCCGTGACCCCTCCTGGCTACTGCAAAAATTAACCCTGTCCTGGCTGGAACCAGGACAGTGTCCCAAACACAAGATTTGTTTTAGGGCTAGAGAATACTATCATAATCAGATTAGGAAACCCAAGTAGATGCAACTGAAAGGACAAAGAGTGTTGCCACACATCCAGGGAACTCTCTCTCTGGGATGGATCTGATTGCTGTCAGGATCAGAATTATCTGCAAAATTTTGTTTTATTGCTGGGGAGAACCCTTCTCCCTAGGGGTCCCTCCACAGAGCTACTGCAGAAGTGAGCTTATTAATGCATTGCTGACAGGGTGATTCATGTAGAAAGACAGTAATTTTCATAACTGCTAGAGCAGGCTCTATTGATCCTGCATATTGTGTCTGGGGATTGTATAGTAGGTGCTTGAGAAGCATATTGGTATTTTTACTGCACACCATCATATGTATATCTCATATATATATATATAATCTCATATGACTCTATAATAATTTTGGACTCAGAGTTGTATGGACTAAGGTGCAGACTAAATACCGTAGCAGGGGCAGCTATACAGGTGCCTGGCAAGGGGCATGTCTGCACTATGTGGAGCAGCACAGTGCTCATCGAGTGGAAATCTGGTGGTGTTGGCATGGCTTTGCTTAGGCACATGAATTTCAGGCATTTCTGCTGGTGTTCCATGCAGAGCCTTTCCCCAGCCCTGGCCGATGCAACTGGCACAGCTGTGTGGCTCCCATTATCTCTGTGGGAGAAGGAGGTTTTAAAGAGGGTGAAAGGCAATGGGGGAAATGAAAATGCAGAAGTGGAGAGCTCGTGGAATATATGAACCTTTTCACAGAATGTGAGAGGAGGGTTCTATTTAGTAGAGACAGGAGAAGTGTCATAATCTGGACTGTTGTATTACATTCTCATGGGATGGGCTTGATAACTAGTGCTGCAGACCTGAATTTCATCCTGTAGCAGGTAATCTGCCTGCACAGATGAAGGCTCTTCATGCTAGCGAGTCCTGATGCTGAACTGAAGCTTTGATTGTCATTAACCAAATGTTTTTAATGATAGTGTAAAGGTGATGCCTGCTTGGGAGGGAAAAACTAGAAAGATTTTGGCTGCTGACATCTCCCTGTCAAGGCCAAATCCAAGCTCTCAGTAACCTTGACTTAATGCTCAAGCAGGAATAATCTGAGTTTGTTCATGTTTGTTACAATAATTATGGCTGTAATAAGTGTTTGCCTATAATGAAGTCTTTCTATTAAAAAAATACATCATCAAAATTTCTGCCATTTGGAAGTTCTTTTCTATACTTGATCATATTAATTCTATTTCATATGGTTATAGACTTTTAAAAGGCATCTATGAACTGAAGTTCATATTCATATTTTTTCTATGGTAATATACTTTTACGTGGCCAGAAATTGAGACAAATAAAGTAGTTGTATTTCGTCTTCAGGCTGTATTTAAATGCAAATCTATCCAAAAGACAATTGAGCAGTGTGACTCTCATGCAACAAACATATTTGAAGCTGAAGATGCACTTGAGGTATTTTCTTCAGCCTTTTTTTTTTTATCACTTCTCTCTGGATGGTGCCTTGTTAGCTGGGTGATATGGTCTGGTGAAACTTTGTAATCTCATTTTCTCTTGGTTGAGCTTTTCACTGGAGAGGCTTAAGAGTTGAAATATATTTTATGCCTCACCTTTTAATTTCTCACTGATGACTGCTGACAGAAAGTATGGAAAATGGCTTTCAGGATGTTCTATTTCCAGTGACAGCATTACTTCTCATTGCTTATGGTTTCATAATTCTCATAGATGAAAAGGTTAATAAATGTATATATTTATGCAAGAAAGACAGTGTGATCTGTTTATCTCTACTAATATTTTCAGTTAATATTTGATCATGAAACAGTAAGCAGGAAACAGAGCTTGCTAAATACCGTCTGCTCTTTTAACAGATGACCACATAAATGTTAAATCACATGTTACTTGCTGTGCTTGCCAGGCTTCAAGGGCTATATGAGGCCTTTAGTTTATTTATGGGTGGACTTCAAGGGCCTGTGAGCAAGTGACTATGTCCTTGGTCTGCAAAACTCACTCTTTGGCATTTTAACTGAAAATTAAAGCACAGTCTTGCAAATCAGTAATTTATTTAGATAATAACTGTTGCCATGATAAATTTCTTTTCAGATTAAAGAAATTCTTCCGTGTCTGGGAGGAGATAGAGCTGTGTCACAACATCTGATTAACAGGCAGGGGTAGTGCAACTATGAGCCCTAGAGGTCCCTTGTTTCCCCTTTCTCCTCTCCCTTAGTGACCATGACATTATAAAAGCTAGTGGATCTTGTGAAGTAAGTACATTGCACAGTTGAAGATGTAGCAAAAGCTTTGTCCTGACCTTAAGAGAGCAAACACAACCTTCAGCATTTTCTGGCCTATTTGGAGTATATAGGGTTCTTCAGGGCCCAGGTGTGCAGGGATACTGGGCCATCTGCCACTTCCATTGGGGGTATCCTTGCAGGTCAGGAACAAGAGAGGATGCAGCCAGCGCTGGACCTTTTGGTCCTGCCTCTCTCCTGTCCTGCCCCGGTTGGTTTAGGATCATCATACAACCTGCACTGACTGGCTCTGACCCTCTGCCAGTCCTGTGCAGGGCATCTTTCTATCTGTCAGGGCTAGAGAGAGGATTTCATTCTGACTGATGGCACGATTACATGAACTGCCTGTTGAGACACAGAGGTAGTAGGCTAAATGAAAGCAAACAGTGGAAGTGTAAACTATTACTTACATCTGGCACTATATACTTGTCTTTTCACAGTGTTTGATTGCACAGTCTTATTTGGCTAAATCACTAAAGAGTTTTACTGTGGAATTCCTTTTTTTTTTTGTCTTTTCAAAAAGTGTGTCATCGGCTTGAGCAATGGTTATTATTTCACTGCTTTTTTCACCAGTCTCACCCCATTTTAAGACGTTTAAGCAGCTTATATTTGGCGGTTACAAAAGACAAAGCCGTATTATTTCTGCGTTCTATGAAAATTAAAATCCAAACACGCTGATAGGAGGAGTTGTTACATTTTGTCCATCTTCAGTTATTTTCCTCATAAGAAGAGTGAGCTGGTAATTTTTTCGTATCCACTGAAGAAATGACTTGTGAAACAGCTTCTACAGATTTAAGTCAATGTTTGTAGTCTATATTACCAGTTTTCTCTTCTTTTACAAAGGGTGTTATTCAAGATGTGAAAGTCATCTTTATACCTAATGGATATATAACACAGTGTCCTAATCTGAATCGCAGTAAGTAGCAATTTCTTTATTTTCTCTATCTTAGATTTTTCATACAGATTGTTTTCTTGTTTTCTTGTTTTAAAAATAATATTTTTGGGCTTGTCATTTTTTTTTTGCATGTGCTCACTTCCAGAAGGCAGAACTTCTGTGTAAACAGATTGCATTTTATGTTCAGATAAATCAAATATGATAGGCTGTTGGTTATTTATGGGTTATTGTGTCTTTCCTTCTCTTCCTTGCTGTTTCTTTTTACTCTTCCTCTATTGAGCATGCCCGACCTGCAGTGATTTCTTAAGTCTGGTGCAAGGAATCATGGATTTGCAAGAACTCCTGGCAAAAATGACTGCAAAAGTAGGTACCTAAGCTTTTTTGTTAGTTGCCCATTTCCTTCTGTGCTAAGATGAAAGTATTTATTCCTTATGCAGCTATTCTACATTTTCATAGCAGAGCCATTTTTTTTTCTCCCTGTCTGCAGTAGACTTATGGATATAGATCCACGGATGTCCCTTAAGCTTAATAGAGTTTCTGTTGTCTACTTTATTATTTGTAAGACAGTGACAAAAAAATGTCCAGATGTGTACTTTTTTTTGTAAGAAGCCCTAGCCTGATTTCCCTGTTCATGCTGAGGGATAAATACAGAAACAAAAGAGTGAAATCCCTCAATAATTTCCTCACCACATGATGCTGTCTGAGGGGATATGTTTGCTTGTGGGAAGTCTTCAGGACTGGTGTAGTGTCCTTCCTGGGAATTGGAATGAGGCCCCAAAATGAAAATGCTTGTGAACCTGCTGGCTGTGCTGATCTTGACATCGGCTTTGATCAGTGGTTTTTATCAGTGTGAAAGTTAATCCAGCTCCAGGTGATGTGGTGTGTGCTTAGGTTTTGGGGATTGTGCCCCCTACTCCCCCCTTTTTTTTTCTTTCTTATTTTTCCCCCTTAGTTTGGATCATGAATTGGATGAAAGGGGACCTATAATGCTGGGGGGCTTTTTGTTTGCTTGTTTTGGATTTTGGAGATTTCCTTTAGGCTCTGCTCCTACAATACACAGTCAACCTCTGTGTGAGCCAGGGCCCTTCAGCTAAGGCTGTGGTGAAGTTTTGGGGTGGGAAACTGTGTTTTAGAGGTGACTGAACCTCTAATGTGTGTTAAAGGACAATCTGAACACTTTTGGAGGTTAATGTTGGTGAACCATCTGGTTTGTGGTAAAGGACAATTAATTGTCTCCTCTGAAACAGGATTTATGTGTTAATTACTTACAGATTTAAGTGAAAATTCTACAACCTGTGGATGCATTTAATCTCCGTGTAGTAACTGAAGAGGAATTTCAAAAATAGGATTTGCATAGTAGTGCTGCTTGTGTAAAAACATTATACTTTTTCCTGTGCTGCCTTTAAGAGTTCTTTCCCTTCCCAACAGGAAAGGGGAAACTGTTTTTTAGAGAGTGTGAGCATTATCCTGACAATCCACTTACTCAGCTGACATGCTTTGGACAGGCTGGCTCCAAATGCAAAATGTGAAGCTTTTAGTTCAGTTTTCTGCTTGTACTGTGAAAGAGAGGCAATTATTTTGAGCCCTGCTGGTGGTATGAGCAAGTTCCAATTATGCACTGTACTGAGGAACTTGCTTCCTCTGATGTTAATTATATTTTTGCTTGCTAGTACTTTATGAGGGGAAGCAAATAACACAGTATTTGCACTGCAAAGACTCCATGCTTTCATAAAGTGGTGCTGGGATAATCCTTCATTGCAAGTTCCTTTTCTGTTGTAGTAGTCTACTGACTGTCTCGTTGCAGTTGTTACAGAAATACTGTTGTCCAGGGAAAAAATGCATGCAGCAGGAAAGGAGGTTAATTTGGTAGACAAATGCAAGTTGAAAATTGACGGTCTGGAGGGAAGCATTAAGGTTGGTGCATTAGGCCTTTTAAGTCCTAGCCACAGTAGCCACAAGTGGTACTCATGTAGATACAAGTATATCTATGGGATGATGTATGTCAAGGCAAAGAGGAAGGCTTTGAAGGGCTGTGAGCTGCCTGCAGAGATCCCGTTTAGCAGGGCAGGTGGTCAGAGAATGGCTTGCTAATGTACATGAGCAAGGATCCCTAGCTCCTGGTCCTGCAGCAGGAGATGAAGGGCATGAACAACAAGACGTTTGGAAAAAGTGGTTTGATGTCTAGTTGTTGCTTTAGGTTCCACTATATCTAGGATTTCAGTCTGTGTTTGGTTACAGCTGTATCACAGCACTGAGTAGACCAAGGAGTCTTGGAATGGATGTTTGTGTGTAGTTTATATACATTAAAACTGTGAAGACTCAGAGCTGGGCTTGCCTGGCAAGAAAACACCCAACTAGTGTTTCAGGCTCTGATAATTTTAGTAGCTGTGCAAATTGTGCAGTGTGAAGGCAGGAAAGGGGAGTACCCTCCTGCCTGGGCTTTACCTCAGGGTCCCCTGAGTCCAGTGCTGGCTCAGGATGGGACATGGGGGCTGTGTAAGGGGCCCAGCAGAGCATAGCAGGTTATCATGGAGTGCTGAATACAGGAGCATTTGATCGTGACCTCTAACAATCTAACCACACTTTTTTGTCCTCTTCCTACCCATGTTTTGTGAAGACGTAGCTTTTAAAGATGAATAAATGCTAGCTTTTAAAACCTATTTTATTTTTGTCATGATTTGAATCAATTCTGAATCTCTCCAGTATATATGTCCAATTGATTTAATCCTGTGTCCTTAAATCGAGTCACACCGGATGTCACAGTATTAGAATCTGGCTAAAATGTTAATTTGCTACAGGAGAAAAGGATTGTGCTATATTGCAGCATTCCCAACTGCCATGCAATAGTACTGTTAGTTCCTCTTTAAATGTAATGGCTAAAATAATTCAGGCAGCTTTAACAATCTGCTGAAATCAGTCTGGGCATCTCCTGCCTTTCTTTGAGTGGAATATAATTTCTTTTGGTAAATTATGGGCCCACACTAGGATGTGCTTTGTATTCACGTGTTACATGAGGACTTCAAGCACAAAACTTTCTACTGAGCCTTTGCTTGGTTGAGGTCAGAAAGGCTGAAGCTTGACTTTGATTAAAATCAAGAAAAATCAAGTGCTTGAGTTCACTGATGAACTAGTTAATCTGGTTTGTTTACATCATGGGTTTATATGCCAGGAACACTTTTATGAATAACAAAATTATCCTTATAAATTTTGGTGACTTGGGGGTTTTTTTGGTATTTTTGTTATTTATTTTGTCAGAAACAATGGGTTTTTTTTTAACACAAGCCTGTCATCTTTCAGTTATTTGTATGGGCAGGGGAGAAGCCAGGAAAGAATGCACATATTTATTTCTAAGCCTATATTTCTACATTTGTTTACTTATTTTTAGTATTAGAAAATGGAAAAGCAATTTTGAATGCTCTTAGGTATTAGAGATCATGATACTGGGTACAAGGTGGTTCCTCTCTGGAGGATGTTAAGATGGTCCTTTGTATGAAAAGGAGGTCTGTGCTGTGGCTGAGGAGAGAGTGGTTCAAAAAACCTTGTCCTTTGCTGCTGCTGCTGCTACAAGAATGAGCATTGTCCCCATTTGTTATTGCATAGTATCTCATCAGTAACACAGCAATTTCTAGCCTGCAGTTGCAATTCTTGGAAAAGATGCATCAGTTTTAGCTTCTTGATATGCATTTTAAGTCGTTGGAATTGAGGAGGTAATGGGAACAGTGAGGAATGTTAAGTGCCACCAGGGTTTACTCCAGGAGCATGGCTTGTCCACTGATCATGTACTACACTTAATTAAAATGCTTTCTTTCCCCCCCAGATATCAGTTGCTGTTATAAGGTTAAAAGTATTAGTCTGGCTGATGCTTAACAGTGATGAGATGGGGAAGTCAGTCTGCCAGTCTTCCTGCTTTTTTACCTGTGATCAGGTTGATGAGCGATTAAAAATTTAAAAGAAAAAGAAAATTGTCTTTTTGTACTTCTGGTAATGTCCAGACATTCCTGAGGGGTTTAGTTGCTGTACAAGAGACTGTTGCATGAGTCATAAGCTGTTGTCAATTAGCATGGATAGGTCCATCAAAGTCTGAGGAATAGGGTTAGTTTATACCTGCTGATATCCTGGGTCAGTGTTTCAAAGGTTGTAGGCAAACTTGGCATGGCTAAAAATAGCTATACTGTTTTTGCTTTTTTAAATAATGTGTTTGAATTGCAGAAATCTCATCAAGTCACTTTAATTTATAGTTAAATTATGCAGAAACAAGACTGAGTCAATTGGAAGACTGTCATTGTGAGAAGACTTGTCAAGTAAATGGATTGATCTATAGAGACAAAGACTCATGGGTTGAAGATGATCACTGCAGGAACTGCACGTGCAAAGTAAGAATTTCTGGAGTTTCAAGAATAGGACCTAACAAAAATGTGAAAATGGCCTTTGAATACATTATGTTAACTCTGAGAATTATTATGTTTTTAGTATGCATCTAGGGGCAGTATGGACAATAGAGAGGAGAATGATAAAATAAATAAAATTTTGACATTGCGTATTTGCAGGCTTCATAAATAAAATCTCCTTTCCCTTGACAGTGCTTTCTTATTTGTTTTAATTATAGTGGTGAGGGCTTTATGGTTTTGGGGTGAACAGGTGGCATTGCTTGTGTTTGGAATTGTTTTCACTGCAGTAGCTTTTTCAAAAAGGAAGCATTATCTTAATAGTATTCATAGATGCTTAGTTGCATCATGCATGGTAAAAACTTGCAGATTCTGTTTTCAGCATTTATCAGTCTGAAAAATACAAGGAACAGAAAGCGAATTAGTATGTAAAACTTGTATCTTTGAAATTATTTGATAAATATCTGAAGAGAGCCTTTGTTTGCTCAGGAAAATAGAAACCTGATTGTTAAAAATCTCAAAGATGATTGGAACAGCCTACAGAAAGTAGTGCCTATGTTCTTGTAAACAGGGACTTATGCTTTCCACTTAATGCATTTTGCTCAGGGAAGGGGGAGTAAAACCAGTAATATGTATCAAAATGGGGCAGTTCAGCTTCAGATGCACTTTGATTCATTTTGTAGTTGGATGGGATTAGATCTGTTAGTGAAGGATGGGTTTGTAATCCAGAATGCTATTTTCATTTACTTAAATAGTCTTTATTTGTGTTTTGTGTAAAATACTCACTAACTGCAGCGGTAGTAGTAGAATCTTATCTTAAAAACCTTTGCTTAGAGTGGAGTTGTGGAGTGCCGAAGGATGTCCTGTCCCCCTCTTGAGTGTCCTCCTGATGCTCTCCCAGTGCACGTGGAAAGTCAGTGCTGCAAAGTGTGCAAGGGTAAGTACATCACACACACCTCCCAGTTTCACCTTCCATTGAAGCAGAGTTAAACCTGTCCTGACAGCAGGCACATTCTATAATGACTTTCAGAGGTCCTGCTAATTCAAGTGACACGAGTCACAGTGGCAGACTTGATTTAAGATGAAAATAAATAATTGCTGAGAAATGAAACAAGCATTGCAAATTTCCGAGGTACTCTTTTTACCTATTGTCAGTGGAAAATTATTCATCTGGTTTGGGGCTGGGAACCCTGTTGATGGAGAAGAGCATCAAGCCTATGGTCTGGACTTTCTGTTGTGATGAATAAGGAACTGAGCTGAACCTTTTTGCCTGTCTTTTATTTCAGGTTGAAAGGTTGTTCTTTAAAACAAACATGACAGAATATCAGACCCTGGGTTAGTATCGCTGTGTGGAGTGATAGTTTGCTGTAATTAATTTCAAAATAAATTAATGAGAAGAAAGAAGAGTTAACTAAATTTTGTGATCAGTGTTATTGTTAGCTTTCAGTTCCTTCTTCTGGTAATGAAACCTGTCAATTAATGTTCATGGAAGGAATATTCAATATTTGTTGCCTTAATAGTAGTACAAGGAACAAAGACAATTTTTATATGAAAATTTGAGCTGTATATTGATGCTAGTCATACCTTCAGAAATTATCTTTCCCCTGATTTGTTCTGGAAGACTGGTAAACTTCATGCATGAGTTTTTCAATAATTTATTAAGACAGGGATGTTGAATAATTTTAAGATTTATTAGGAAGACAATAACAGTTTTTTGGCATTCTGTTACCCTTCTTCAGTTGTGGAATTCATTAGTTCCGTGCACAAATATCCTTTAGCTGTGATCTTGCACTTGTTCTTCTTTACTTATGTAATCTCATTTCTCTCAGCTATATGTCAGCATGAATATTCTGCATACTAAAAGATCTTCATAAGCAGAGTGCTTGAATGGTAAAGTGGCCATGCTGGCCTATTTTTTTGTGTCTCAAAATGTTTTTGTTTGTGACACAGAGTCTAGAAAGTTCTTTCCTGAAACTGGGTGCTTCTCTTGGCGTGTGTGTGCACAGTAGCCAGAATCTGACACAAAGGAATTGTAAGGCACAAAATCCTAGGTTCAGTGTATATCCCCCTGAGTAAACTGTGTTCCTGTTATTTGTAATGGGAAGAGGAACAATCAAACTTGCCTTTTGTCAGTGATTGGCACAAACTTGGCTTGTTATTCTGACAAGAGCTCAGCATGTCAGTCAATGGGAAGGGACGCGTGGAAGTTGATTGAAATGGATTGTAAATGCGAGCTCCTTGACAAAATGATGTGCTAGGACCACAGTTAGTCACTTTTGGGGAGATAGCAGTAATTGCTGAGGTTTTCCATAGAGCTGCACTGCAGGTGTTATTTTCTCCCTGCTTTTTCTATTTAGCTCTGATAGAATCATCAGCTGTAATTTACCGTCTCCAGGGATTATTGAATGGCTGGATTATTGAACACTTTTCTGCCTCAGCTAAGGGTTAATGAACAAAGTAGCTCTAATATCTGATATGTTAAGGGGTTTAGGTGGTTCAGTTTTGATCCCTGCCATCTTAGCCTTTCAAATAATATTTGACAAAAGACTATAATTTTGTTTAAAGTATCACTTTTTCTGAGTTGTACATGAACTTGCTTTCTGGTGCTTCCATTCTTTTGCTAAAAGCGTTCATGTCAGGAGAACAGACAGAAAGAAGAAGGAAATTTCTCTATTTATATCCTCCCAAAAATAGTTACTGGGATTCCTAATTTAAATGAAGCCTCCTGATCTGAAGTGTTCTTTCGAAGTGAGATCACAACAAGTCGGGCATAAAAACTAGGGCAACTTTCAAAAAACAAAGAAAAGTAGGATACCAGAAGGAAGAAGCCTGTTTTTCAAATGCTTTGGTGGTGATGAAAACTGGGTTCTCCTGAAAATTAGTTGTTTTGTTTTTTTTTTTAAGAAATGAGCATTTTCACAAAAAGTTGTTAGAAGAAGATGATCTAGCAGTCATTTCTGCTTAAAATTCGGGAATCAAACTGGCTATGGCAGTTGCTGCTGTGGAATAAATACTCCTACTGCTATCAGCTGTAAGGGGGACACACATGCACCTGTGAGTGCTTCCCTTACCTTGGTATTCAGGAGAGAAATTGAGGTAGAGCAGTCCTAGGTAGTCTGAGTCTTATTTGAGAACAGAACTCTGAACACTGACACTGTCCATATGGCTTGACTTGGGAAACTTGAAGAGCTCTGCTCAGTTGTAATGTAGGATTCAAACCTTTTAGCTTTCCTTTCAGTGTCGTAGGTCAGGCTGTTACTGGTCAAGTACAGAAAGAGCTGAATCTCCACAACAAAAAGTTATTTTATCAGTGTTTAGCACCGACCTGGCCAGTAATGCAGGGTGCTTTTATAATGGATACTTGTGTGAGATCATAACAGTCCAGCTGTTCTCTTTAATTAATGGATTTACTGTCCGTCTCTGGAAGTGAAATTTAGACACGTAGTTGCAAGGGGACTGTGATAGTTGTGGTAATATTTGACAAAGCTCTATCCTACTGTGACCCTGCTTGAGGTTGCCTTCTCTATGGTGGCAGTATTCTCACTTTGCCTTGAAATGAATGAGGAATGCTCACAAGTTCTAGTCTGTTGATTCATTTGTGGAGCTGCTTATCTTTGGCAGAAGGATCAAAACTTCAGACGAGAATTTTTTAGTGGGAGCTTTGAGTTTCCTGGGAAATCTGCTTATTTTGTGTGTGCTTGAGGAATATTTTTCTGAAATAGATTTTCATAGTTTGTTGATTCAGTACAGTCATTCACTGCATCTAATCCATTTTTGCAGTGCTCCAGCAAGTTGAAGAGTTCACCTCTGTGCCCACAAAAAAAATATGAAGGCTTAATTGAAATCTATGCTTATATTATTCTCTCGATGAACTGTACACTAATAAATGTCTCCAATTCTTAAAGAGACTCACAAAGAACTCTAATAACACAAATACTGTAGCTAGTCTACAGAATGTAGTAGTTAAAATATTTGCCATTGAATGATAAGGAATTTAGTCCAGGACATGTTGTTTGTGCTCTTATTCCCTCTCTTTAGTTTGGGTAAAAATGCTGCTTTCTCTTAAAAACTAATTATTTGTTTGCCGCTTTGCTTGTAATTATATATAGTACTGACTTCTGATATAAGCAAAATGCATCATAGTTTTAACGTATTCATATTTTTTCGATTAATACTGGTTTTACTGTTGTGTAATGTCTTGCATTTGTTTACTGCTTAAATACTGATTTAATTTAATTTTAATCTGCCTCCTTCCTCTCTCCGATTACAGCAAAGTGTATCTATGGAGGCAAAGTGCTAGCTGAAGGTCAACGAGTATTAACCAAGAGCTGCAGGGAATGTCGAGTAAGTTTCAGTTGTATGAACTTTTCCTGATTTTAAATGTATCTGTGGCGTTCAGAAGTGACAGTGAAAAGTTAGTGCATTTCTTTAGGCTACCTTCATGCAAATGTGACATCTGTTGTCTTGAAAAGGTGACCTTGAAGTCAGTGAAAGCCAAAAATACGAAAACAAGGCAGGAATATTACCCTTGCAGGATAAGAAAAACAGGGGCAAAATGACTTGGAAGGATGTTTTCTCTTTTCTCTCTGCTTTCATGAGCTCTAGAAAAAAATAGCAGCATCTTAAGCCAATTACTAATTTCAGCCAAATTGCTAAAAGCAATTCAAGCAACCTGGTTTATATTGTTTGAGTTACTCCATACTTCCCCTAGTATTATTTAAGCTCCATATAGGTCTCCTAATTGTCGAGGTACATTACTGAGTATTGGACTGGACTGGGGTCTTCCTTGGCAAATTCATAACACTTAGGCAACTACAGTCGGTTTTTTAGAGCTCAGGTAAACAGGCTGTGTTAGAACCACTCAGGGAGTGTTGGGGAATGTGAGAGTATTGGAAAAGATTACAGTGATCTGGTTATTGTTGTGCTTGTAGTTGAGTGTGGAGAGCAGCAATTTTATGTTCGCTAATGGAAATGGACAATAACTGGTTGCAGATGTTGTGAAAACAGCTTGTTATGCAGAATTACTTTGCTGTTGTTGCTGTGTATCTGTGGAGGGGTGCTCAGCACTGCATATACAAATATGTGGGCAAGGTCATTGCCTTGGAAGACAGACTGAGATGCCTGTTATTTATAATATGACGTAGAATGCTTATTTGAGAGGGGAAAATGAGAACAGGGGGATTTTCAAATTAAAGTGAAACCAGAGAGAGTGATCTGAATTAGGTCTGTAGAACTTCTCTGTGCTATAAATTAGTGTTATATTCATCATTATGAGTATAATAATATGTTCATGAAGGATGAAAGCAAATACTGACCATCAAATATCTATCATTAGACATGAGTGAAATAATGAAAAGAGCTTTTGAATTTTGCTTATTGTTGAAGGAAAATGATGTGGCAGTGCTAATTACAGTAACATTGAAGTTGGTATTTACATCTTAATGGAGAGTATTGATAAGTATTCGAAATGACATCTGTGAATGCCACACTATAAAAAAATAATGCATCCATGCCTTCACAAAACACCCCAACAAACAGAAGGTATTTCTACAGCTGTACCTCAAGTAGATGTTACACCTCACTAGTCTGGAGACAGTCTTTAAGTGGGTGCTTATGTTGGGTGCTCTGTCCATATAGGAAGCTCATTCAATGTGTCTTCAGCATTTTGACCTCCTAAATCTGTTAACAAAACACCTCCTTGTTTTCTGCCTCAGTTAGGAATGCTCACTAGATAAAGGATGAATGGTGATGGGTCAAACTGTGGCTGTGTCATTGTTTTCTGTCCTGTGTGGACAAGGTATTGTATGAATAAAGGAAGGTCTTTGTGATAGGGGAGGACTATAACAAATTTAACATGGTTTAATTTTCCAGACTTGAAAAACAGACATCAGGTTTCAAAAGCTGATGATCCTTGAAGGAACACAGTGGCGGGTACACATCAACTGTGAATTTAATAGTGTTGATAAAGGTGACTTAAAAATCTTTGTGTCTCTAAAAGAGGATATATTTGTAGGTGGGGTAATGTCAAAACGATTAAGTTGAAATTTCACATTTTAATTTTTATTTAAAGATAGATATTTTATTCTTTGCATAGGTACTGATCCAAGCTTAAGAAGCTTTTAACTTCTGTATTTTTTCCATCTAAAAAAATAATAATGCTGCTGATGGATCCAGCTAGATCAAAGATTTTCTTTATCAAGCTGTGAGATGGTCTTTTAATTTCTGAAAACTAATCCAGACTAAAAATATTTATGATGCACATCCTCTTAACCATAAGCACAGATGTTACTGTTGAACAGCCATTCCCAGCTGGAATCCTGCCCACAAACACTCTCTAGATGAATCTACAGTGACAAAATGAGTGCACAGGTATTTCTAAGAATCACAAAATGGTTCAGGTTGGAAGAGACCTCTGGAGGTCGTCTTGTCCAACTCCCCTGCCTGAGCAGGGCTGCATAGAGCTGGGTGCCCAGGCCCATGTCCCGGGCTTTTGAATATCTCCAAGGATGGAGACTCCACAGCTTCCTTGGGGAGCCTGTACTGGTGATTGGTCACCCTCACACTGAGAAAGTGTTTCCTGATGTTCAGATGGACCCTCCTGTGTTTCAGTTTGTGCCCATGGCCTCTGGTCTTGTCCCTGGGCACCACTGAAAAGGGCCTGGCCGTGGGTATTTATGTGCAGCTGTAAATACCAATTTATTGCTGTACAGTTTATTGCTGCTGTTTCCAGTAAATTGTTGTTATCTCAACACATGATCTTTACTTTTTTTGCCTCCAGTTCTCCTCTCCAGCCTGCTGTGGGGGAGGCAGAGGGGGAGGAGGAAGTGAGCAAGCAGAAGGTGATTTCAGTGGGAGCACTGAATTGGAGGATACCATTCCTAAACCACGACAAGCTGTTACTGATCAGTCTTTTGGGAGAAAGTTCCAAATAGCAGCCTTAGTTGTCACTCCAAGAACAACACTATTCCTTATCTTTACAAAAATCTTTTTAGTCAAGCTTCCTGGAGGTCAGTGGACCCCTGTCCATCTTTCTAGCATTTGTATGGCACACTGACCCACTGCTCCCAGCATTAATGGACAGGAGTTTGGTTTTGTACCCTTTGCTGTCAAACACGTCTGGTTACGAGCAGGCAGCTGATCAGCTGTAAATTCCCAGTCCAACAAGAGTTATAGAAATCTTTCTGATGCCTTTAAATAAACCACATCACCATACTGGTGAACCCCACAAACACCAAAATAAATAAATAAATAAGCCAACCCAAATGCGGAAAGGTGCAGTTTTCTAAAGCACATACACACTTGTATTTTCTGGCCTCCCCGCCACAACAGAGAGATGGAACAGCTGGAGAGAGATCAGACATGGGCCAGGAGGATAAATAAGGCACTGGAGCATCTCTTACTGGAGGAAAGGCTGAGAGAGCTGGGACTGTTTAACCTGGAGAGGAAGAGGCTCAGAGGGGGTCCCAGCCATGCCCCCTCCTGGCTCCTGCAAAAATTAACCCTGTTCTGGCTAGAACCATGATACAGTTAAATCAAGACAGGAACCCCCCCCCCCCCCCAAAAAATAGCCTTATCTGAATCTTGCTATTATTTCTCAAAGCCTATCATCTGAGATAAGCTGTTAGTGGTTCAGATTTTCACTGCATGTCACTGATTAGGCTTACAGCCAATCCTTATTTTATGTACTTGCCTTTGTAATTACAATAAATTTAATTATCTTATTGTAAACGTTTGACTCCAGATCTCATTCTTTGTGGATTGTATGTTACAGTTGGAGTTTGATGTATTTATTCCAGAAAAAAATGTCTTTTTGGCATCCTTTTCTGTCCAGATTCTATCACTATGTATGTGAATTGAGTATAAAAAGGAGTAATTTTTCTAAGGCTGCCTGAAGCAATAATTCTAAAGTGTGAACTGTTCTTATCTCAGTGAATGAAGTCTGAAATCTAATGATGATAATTCTTATAATTGGATCTGTACTAGTATATAACAAATTGATTTTAACCCAAAGAACACTCAACATGGATATATTTTAATTGTTTTAAAAATTAATTATAAATAAGGTTGATTTGTTTTCCCAAGATGCAAATTCTGCAGAAAATAGGAAAATTAAGGAAATAAAATCTTCATGTCATTAAATAATGGAATTCTCAATTCGTGTTCTTCTATCTCCTTATGAGTCACTAAAGAAGCTGTGAGCTTGGATTAAATTTGTCTGTAGCTTTTTGACTCATCCTGATCACTCATTTCACTTTCATGCCATTTCCTGCCATATTTTTGACCAGATTTATTGTCAGTCAATGCTCTTTGTCCGTATGTTGACATACTGTACTCCTCCTGCTGTAATTGTCCTGTCTGAGCTTAAATAGGCAATGAGTTATATATATAAAGCCAGGGCCTTTCTAGCTGGTGGCTTGATAACATGATAGTAAATGATGGCTCAGCGTGTCTGGTCCTTTTATCATCTTTGCTGCTGCAATTGCACAGGCAGCCATGGGGGGATTCCTCCCTTTCACTTATGGAAGTGGGATCAGAAGGAGACCTAATACCTCCATTAATTTCACTGTTCTTGTGTGGGCACTTGCTTCAACCATGCGTTGCTGTATGTGATACTGCAGGGAGCTGCTTTTTTTTTCTTACCAAAAGAATCACAAATCCTGATGCCTGGGGGTTTTTTTAGCATTATTTTTCATGACAGCAACTGATGCAACTTGCCAGTGAAGACAATTGGAAAGCGAGAGAAACGACTTGGCCCTGCTTTTAGCCTTGAGATTGTAACCTCGAGGGCAGCGAGTGGCAGTGATTGCAGAATGGTCAGCTTTGCATTCCCTGGGTCTGCTGCACTTCTCAGCTCTAAATCCTGCTATCTGCTGGGTGCCCTGGGCATCATTTGTGCCTTGTAGACTCAGCAGGCATTTCCCAACCGTGTAGGGCAGCTTGATGCTGTGAGAGCTACCTCTGGAGCCTGAAGGGACGTAGCTGAACCAGAGTGGCATGGCTGGTGAGGCTAATTACCAGCAAAGGTTTTACCTGTACTGCTTCTGGCACCTGAGCCAGTCTTTTGGCATCCATGTGCTACAGTGTCTTGTAGATATGAAAGCAAACTTCTGCATAGGGGTGTTTCTTCATACTGGGTACGCTCATAGGTATTTTCAATATCCTCTGTTCAAAGTTCTCAGATTATGAGAATAGTGGCCTTAATAAAATTTTGTCTTTTTTTTTTTTTTGATGTTGGTTTTCCTTTCTTTTCTTAGCCCTAGGTGTTTTTGGATCATATTTTTAAACTTTTCTCTGCAACCGTGATAGCTGGAAAACATTATTTCTTTGTTTGAAAAAAGCAGAAATTCTTATTTCACATTTTCATTCCACCATCTGAGACGTCATGAGAAGCATTTTGGGAGGAGTGGGGACTAGATTAATGTTAAAAAGGTATATTGGCAACATAGCAGCCTGCCTGCTTTCTTAGTGGAGTTTCACAGCTTGGAAAATGGGATTACTCAGGTGTGGACAGTCCTGTGGGGTAGTTACTGCAGTTCCTACTGAGCAAAAATTCTAGTTGTTAATATCTGCTCCACTTGCCAGTCCTCAGCTGCAGAAGAGATGCTGAAGTAATAAATTATGGTGTGAGAAAGGCTGGAGGGGGGATAAGGTAAAAGAGGAGGCTATCTGGGGACAAGATTTTAAGAAACAACTAACTAAAGAGCCAGAGAGGTGTTTGGTCTGGAGATATAGTGAAGCCGATTTGCTGGATGGGAAGGAGATGGAGTAAAATTTGGTGTAAAATCTCTGCAGAAAGGCTTAATGTCTGTGATTTTAGAAAATTTCTACCAGCAACTAGACTTCCTATCACAGTCCTATTCTAAATCTGTCAGGAATCAAAATTGTAGAAACTTCTTGAGCTTAATTTTTTACAGCAGTTTCTATAGGGCTACCTCAAGATGAGCTTTCCTCTTTGAAGGGCCTGATTTTGGAAATTAGGTGATCGGTAATTGTAAAAAACAAACCATTGTAACTGGACACAGGAGAACAACACATGACACTTGAAAACACTGGTCTTGCTGTGTATGTTTGAGTTGAATAATTTGTGAAGCAGACTGTGAAATAAGGGGAGGCAAACTCAGACTTGCATGAAGCAGGAAGACTGTCTTTAACAAACACTGGAGTGAAATTCTTTAATTCCTTCAAATACTTGTAAAGAAGAAAACTGTACTTTGAGACCACATATTTGGTAAAACTAGAATAGAATTTTGAGCTGAAGTGCCTTTTTTTGTTCTTTTGTTTCAACACTGGGCAGAGAAATGCAAAAGTAGATTACTTTAAATTTGACGTTACAGTGTAACAAATGAATTGAACTTGCTTCTTGCTAGTTTACTGGAGATTGTTGTTACTAGAGATTACCAGTGTTAAAGATGGAAAATTATGTGATCCTTGCCATTGCCTGCACTTTCCAAATGTTATTTTTAAAAAAATGTCATTTATTTTCAGAATGGAGTTTTGGTAAAAGTGACAGAGACTTGTCCACCTTTGAACTGCTCAGAAGATGATCATGTTCTTCCAGAGAACCAGTGTTGCAGTGTTTGTAGAGGTAAGCCAGAGACTGTGCATGCTTGGAAGGAATGTAAGTTGCTGATTCAATTCCTTTTTAATGAGATATTAAGTGATATGAGGTAAAAACCTGAGTCTAAAACCAGTCTATGATTCTCCTTTGGTTAGAAGACTTACCAGATACAAAGCTGCAATTGCTCTGAGTTAGAGAGGAGGAAGGAGAAAAGGCAGATTTGGGAGAGAAAGGGCACAGTATCTCTTAAGAATTCCCATTTCAAGGATGTTATGTTTGAAAAAGAAATATATTTTGTTGCTTAAACTTGCCGCTGCAGTAAATGTATATGGTTTTGGAAATGTGGTTTTTTAAAGCTCTTTATTTTAAAATCACGAAAATAGTGTTAATATTCTGGTTTGATGGATATTACAAGGTTGATCTGAGCACTCTCAGGACTAACTTATGAATTAAGGTGGACAATAAAATAATGCTCACTCATGGCTAGGCTTCACAAACGAAGATTTGGGAAGGGCTCTACCCATGTTTGTTGCATGGTGGCTAAAAAGGCCAATACGAGATAGGCATGTCCGGTTGCAAAAGGCACAGCAGAAAGACTCCTTAGGTGGTAAGAATAATGCAAGTACAAAATAAAGATTAAAAAAATTAACCTTATTGCTCAGAACCCCATTTTTCCTCCTTCCAGTGGGGTGCTGAGGTGCAGATTCCTCTTGCTTGTTCCTTTTCAGCCCTGTGAGTCCTGGTTGTATGCTGGACCAGGATGAACAAGCCACAGCTAAAATCTTAGTTGAGGAAATCCCCTTAAATGAGGAAAATGCAAGTATCACAAGGCTAGGGAACTTGGACTAGCTTTCTTCTTAAAAGGTGTTCTAATCAGTCAGCTGGGGTCGAATGATCATTCCCTCTGTGTGTCTGTACTGTACCTCTGCTCCTCGTCTCTCCCTTGGTGCTGAGTCTCAGCTGGGCTTAAGGAGAGCCTGGTCTCTCAGAGTAGGACTCACCTGTCAGCCTTTTAGTGATGCATCTCACAAATCTAAAGCAAGAGTTGTTCCAGATCAGCATTGGACATTTCCAGGCTTAGATGGTTATTGAGGACCCCTGGAATACTTGTCTTGCCTGCATATAAATTCCTCCAGTGCCATTGCAGGTGCTGGTGAAGGGGCTCTGAACCTCTCCTTTCGGCAGTAAATATTAATTAATCAATATGCATAGTTAAATATTTACTGAGACCTTGAACTTAAAAACACATGCATGTGGTTGCAGGGACCAGCGTGTTTGAGACTGTTTGCTGGGTTATGGTCTATTATTCACATTAATGTTTTAAAGCAGTTTCTAGAAACATCTGTAACTATTTAAGCAAGCAGTAAATGTTGCTTCTCTGTCCCTCAAAGGGCTGGATGTCTTAATGATACTTCTTAACAGATGGCCCAGTTTGATGTAGTGCAGTACTGAAAAAATTGTATTCATTACTTTAAAGCATTAGAAATCTGAAAGCTTCAAAGTTGATGAAAGATAAGTTCTGTAATTATTCAGTTCCATAATATTGTTAATGATAGGTACTCTTTTTAGAAATTCATCTCCAAACTGGTCTTATTATTTATAATATAGCATGAATGGGATATAGTATAATATATATGTATGTGATCATCTCTAGAAGCAAAGGAAGGAATTGTACTTTCCCTTCCTATGAATTCTGACACATGGGGCCTTCAGTTTGATACATTTAAACTTCCACTTCAGTTCTGCTTTAGCTGACTGCTAAAACAGTACCACCTCCTTTTGTGTTTCATCTTTGCTCTTTAAAATTCTTTTGAAAATGATGCTTAAAGATATGATTAATTTTGTCAACTTTACAAAGGCATAAATTGAATTTAGCACTCCGAAGTTGCTTTTTATATCTTGCAGTAGAATACATGCTGCTTGACACTTTTGCTTCAGTTGCATGCAAACTAAAGTGGTAATATATAATTTTATCATATGTAGATTGCTGGTGTTAAAAATGGATATTTATTAAGAATTCCATATTTGGTTTGAGTTTTGTCAAGCAAACAGGTACCCTCTGATATGCCAAGCAGGCCATAGTTTCTGGTCCTGGCCTGTGCCAACATGTCCTTTACTGGGAAAGGATAGAGTGCTTCTCTCATTTGCAGAAATGACCTCTTTCAGAGACTATATTGAGCTTTTATTGTCTAAGCCAAAATAATAAGGAAGAAGTATTGTAATAATTGTAGTCCTGAATAATCGGAATGTTTGTTGGAAGGCCACACGGATCGTTTGCACATCACATGCAAATTTCACATTTTAGGTATGATGGTGGCAGAGAATTTGTTGCAATAGCCCTTAGCTAAGCCTTAATTTATTCAACAGAATATTTAGTAAGCATTTACTAGCAATGTTGAATGAGAACAATATTTCTGTGCATGTTAGTGACTGGTGGGTTCTGGGCCTTGTGTCAGGTTGTGTTGTCTTTAGTATTTGTAGCTGTGGAAAAAGATGTCCTCTCCTCAATTTCATGTTCTTTAGAATTATAGAATACATTTGCTGAATTGGGCAAGGGTAAGAGCTTTGCAGCTTTTGCTTTTCTAGCTGCAGCAAAGGAATTTCCATTAAATGAAAGGGTGAGTGTGAGGGGATTAACAGAAAGAAGAAACCACAGAGAAACACAAAAACTTCATGATGCTGTGGGATGAGACTGTACCTTCTCCAGGGATCTCTGTAGTACCTACCACAAAAATAGATAAGTGCCTAAAATAAAATAGGGTATGCAAGGTAAAAACGAAATCTGTGGTGTTTATGGAGATGGAAATTCTCAGTGAGCAAAGAACAGAGGTGAATCCTTTAATGTATGTAGCTGGTGGGTTTTCTAGCTAGTTATCATGGTTTGTAAATGGTAAGAAAAGCAGACAGCAAATAATGCCTATTCTCAGTTTTGCCACATGAGTTTATAGTACAGCAGAAGCTAATAATGTATTGCTGAAAGCCAGTCTCTGGATTTCAGTAAAATGATTGTGTAAGGCGTCCAGCAAGGTGAGCGTAGGACAGAAGAACTCAACTCTGCTTCAAAATGAGGGTTTATTTTTGTGATTTGATGTACCTGAGTGCAAAAATGGGCCTCACCAGATCTGTATATAGCTTCTATCCTTGAATATTATGTAGAGTATACCTAGTTTTTCCCTTTATCTGTGTGCTTTAATAGGAATGTCTGCTTAAACTATGTGGCTACTTTATACTTTTCGGCAGGACCACGTGGTGTTATTAACCTGTCTTTTAGGCTTACAGAAATTTTAGTTAATTTTCAAGTTTTACAAAGAATCATTGTGTCATAAAATGTATTTTTTACTACTTTTTTGAGAATCACTCATTTTTCTTACAGCATGCCTGCTACATTTTTTATAGCCCAGGGACAAATCTAATACAAAAAATAGTGTCATAAAAGTGTTTTATTGTTCCCTGTAGCTGTTTTTCTCCTTGCCAAAGACAGTGTATAATTTTGAAAGACTGGATTTTTTTTTTCTCATTTGAATGAGTGATTCAAATAAAATTTCATGAGAGAATTTTTATGTTGTTATGCTCACAATTTTAAATACACAAGAATAGCCTTAACAGCCCTTGCAGCTGCAGACGTGCTCTTCTTAAAAGAAAGATTGTGATGATATAATGAAGTAGTGAGAGTGGTTTTGTTTCTAGAGAAAATAATTTTTATTTGCTATCCTGCAATATGATTGGACTGATGGATTTAGATGCTAATGCTGGTTAGCAGGAAATGGAGGATCTTATTGATGAGGTGAAGTGTGCATTTTACGTCAGGAAACAGCATTTAAATCTAAAAATGGGGCTTCAGCCACCCTTATTTTTACTGCTTTGTTTTGTTTTGGGGAGGTTTTTGTTCTTTCGGTTAGAGGGTGAGAAGGCTCTTCAGTTAGCATGTTTCTCATCTCTCCCTGTCTAGCTATGAAACTGAGTTTTGATTCTTCAGAAATTGAATTTTTTCCATTTACTGCTGGGAGGTAGGAGTTATTTCAAGGCTTTAGATTTATTAAGATTTAATGGAGGTTGATAAATATGAATTAGTTTATTTCTAAACATAGTTGTAGCATTACTGAGGATTTAGAATAGCTTTATATCTGAAAAAAAAAAGAAATCTTTATAAGCTTGTTAGACTGTGTAGCTACCATTATTCTCTTGCACACAAATAAGCACTATGTAATAAGTTCTGCATTCATGTAGCAGCTTGAAAGAATTTATGAAGTTACTGTTTTATGTCAGACCACTGAGTTCTGGGACCACAATCTCTGAGGGTGTAAAAGCTCTTGTTCAAAGTGCTTCATTGCTCATGACTCATTAAAAACAGATTCAGATCATGGAAAGGCATAATTGGTAATGCAAATTTTATGACTCTTCCTATGACTTCTCCCCCAGATTTACCTTATGTATTTATGTCCTAACTGTAGGGTTAAATCATAAAGAGTAGGAAAGATTTTGAGGTTGAAATTACCTCAGACTTCTTGAACATTGCTAGTGCTCTTTAACAGGAGCATTATCCCTGTCTTTTTTAGAAGCCTCTCATTGTGAAAGAGTGAAATGTGAAGAATAGCTTCTTGAACAGCAAGAGAACAGGGGTTTTACAGGTTTTTTGATGTGAACAGCTAAGGATGATGTAAGAAGTATAGAAAACATTCCAGATGTTATAAGGAAACTCTCAGATATAAAGAGAGGCACGTTAGTGTTGCTCATAGAAAAAGTAGGAAGAGGTTTGGATCTGAGGTGTATCGATTCCAACTATAGTCTTGAATGAATTCTTGCATTCCACAATCAATAGTTAAGCTAAATTACCAAGTATGTTAAGTGTGTGAAAACCTGGATGACAGCACAAAACAGCTTAGCATGCTGCTGTGCAAAAGCATGTTCGGGGAACTGCGAATTGAAGATGTTGCTTGGCAAAATAAGAGTGTCCCAAAATGGAATAAATGTTTAGTTTCAGACAATCTGACTTGGGACCGCTAAATCCTAGCCAGTTGTGCAGTTCCTGATGCTGCAGAAGTGGTAGTGTTATGTCTGCTAGCATGTATCTGGATCTTTTCCTAATTGTCTTAGCACATTTATTAGTGGTCTCTCTATGGTCAGAATGAAGAAGTAGAAAGATACCTGTATGTTCTTAAGAAAATGATGGAGCAAACATTTCAGCAGCCTTGATAAAGGAAGAGAGTAATGTTATCAGGAGTTTTTGGGGAAGGAACAGAGGTCATCAGGCCTGTCAAAAATGTAAACACACTCTTCAATATTTAATTCCCCTGATAGTATCAAATTGTATTTTGGATATCTTGAACAACTTTGAAGGACTGTTGTGCACATTTATGACCGTGTATGTATGTGTGGGGAAAATGGTTTCTGGCATCTGTTCTGAATGTGTCCATCTGTAATTTGAATTCATCCTTGCCTTGTCATCTGTGTTGGCCTGAAATTAGTTAAGATTATCTGAACTATTTAAGATTTTCTGTGGTTCGGTCAAATCCTCTCCAGTTACCCGCTTGCTCAGATGTGATGATTCCATTTTAAGCCATTTCTTATATTTAGAGAGGAGCTGACTGTCTCAAATAAGATTTTGCTGAATATTCTGAATTAATTGTTATTGGAATGTGTGCCCTCTGCTAGCTGCCACCAGGGCTGAAATTTAGAGATCCCACTGCAGTATCAATGGGGGGGTTTGGCATCAGGGTAGGTGTCTTTAAGGAATCCTATAAATCCATTTCACACCAAAGAATTAATAAAAATCAGATATTTGCCTCCAAAACTCCTGGCTGGGGAAAATGGAGACCAATGTCTAAGAAATCCAAGAACCACACTTCCTTGGTATGCTCCTCATGGCTTTTTTAAATGTGCATTTTCACTGCAAAAAGAAGTGCTTGGAAAAACCTCTGATCCAAGCAATGTTATGCTTACTCTGCCAGAGGCACGGTGAACCCTTACTCTTCCGTACTATCAAGTACATTTTTTTTCCTCCTGGTTAACCTTAAATTACAGTTGTTTTATAAAAGCTTGGTAACATACAGTGTTATAGCACCATGCATGCTCTTAACAGGAATGGCTTTCACTATCCACTTACAGAGGTATCGAGCAAGCTTTGAGATGCTATGGAAAATTAAAGTGGAGACATTCTAGATAGCGTATTTGAAAGATAGGAAACAGTTTTTCACAGGTCTTTTATAATAATAAATGCTAAGGCAGCCTAGAGATCTAGTAGATGTTCTATCCTTGTGCATTTCCTAATGACAGGAGAAAAATTAAATGGCCTTTAGAGCCTTTAATTACTCAAGTTACAGAACTGGAGTGTTACTTTTTTCCTTCTGTGCTCTTTTAACAGCCTTCAAGCTTGAAAACCTGGGTCTGATTCTGAATGGAGACAGTTCATGTTTGAGTTGATAACAAGGGAACAAAAGCAAAGCAGGTTTTTTCAGAGAATTTTTGAAAAATAGGGGACAGCTCTAGCTGGCATAGTCATCTACTGAGAAATTTCAGAGGTGGCAAGTAAATACTGAAGAATTCAGTGATGTGATATTGAAAACTAATCACTGGCTTGTGCTTGGGAGAATGTGCTGTTAGAAAAGAGTGGTTGATCTGGGACTTGTGATGAAAGTTAACTCTGAGAAGCCATTGCTTTGGCTAATTCTAAGTCTTAAATTTGCCATGAGCTGATCATAAGGTAAAAATGTTGACTCATTGGGATAAAAAGAGCCTAAAACCAAAGATTTTTGGTGCACAAAGTTGTATCAGCACTCTTGTATCTAAAAGATGCTGAGAAAGATGAAATATTTTTTAGAGGTCTGGATGAGAGGGAAATAGAAATAAATATAAACAAAATACCCCAAGAGTAACAATCCACACTGAATTAAAATGTGATATTTTTTAGTCCCTAGCTTAACACACTGATATGTTGCAGACGTTCTGATCCAATAATAATCAAATATAAAACTAATACTGTATGTGAGTTCAAAGGAGAATTATTATTCTAAAGAAGCCAGTAACAGACTAGGATGTCATAGTCTTAGGGGAAACAGTGACAAAGAAAATGTTATAAAACTTGTTGTCTCTTGGATGTTATCTAGAATGCCAACAGAATAGTAATCCTGCTTGGGGAGCATAAATTAGATGCTGAAAGGATAAGTTTGAGGAGATGGGTTCCAGTGTTCAGTTTCAATTATAGTTATAAAGGCAAGAATGAGAAGTCAAATACTGTGATTGCGTAAATGGCTAAAGGCAGTGTATTGGCACCCCATTTTACCAGAATAAAAAGTACCCAGGCTTGACAAGGCTGTATCTGGAATACTTGAGTGGTTTTTACCAGACTGTGAAATGAGTGAAGACTAGAAGGGAAATCTGAAGTTTTCATTAAGGGAATTGGTTCTTTTTCACAAGTTGGATTACAATGAAAGAACAAGCTTAACTGAGCACAGGGAAGATTCCTTGGTTGTTAATAAAATTAATTTGAAGTTTAAGTGTAGAGTTGGATGTTGACACTGCGAAAATGTCCTCCTTGCTAACAAGCACTGACTTGTTTTAGAAATTGCCTCAAAACTCAGCATTAGATGATCAAATTCACGAAGTTGGAGTGCACTGAAGTGACATAACCTGCATGTTAAATTAGTAGATGACTAAAGTGCATGTTTAAAAACAAACAAAAATAGAATGTCAAAGCAAGGGATGTGAACAAAGTCTTGCATTTAGATCTTGGAAGTATAGGTCGTGTTTTCCTTAGCTGTCTTTAGAGGTTGTTAGGAAAGTTTACAATCAACGAACTAGAATTCTTAGTTTGCTCCTTTATGACCAGGCAGAACTGGCAGAAACTGTTTTTGTATCCATATAAGCTCAAGTTGGAATACAAGGAGGTGATGGTATGTCTGGGTTTCTGCTTTCCCTCCTTCCAGGAGAGAAAATCCAGACAAAATAGAAATTGCCAAAATGACTGCTTATATATCTCAGTCAAATAGAAATTGGCTCTTGGATATTAATAAAGAAAGCCCATAAAACATACACCAATGGAGGAAAAAAATTCTGTTGTCAAATTCTGTAAGTTATCTCTTAACAGTACTTCCAGTGGAGTACCTTTAAAGAGATAAAGTTGCAATTACTTTCACTTTAGACTTCAGCAGAGAAAGATGTTGACACGTCTTTGAGATATATTGAAAATCGGAAAGAAAGAACTTCATCCAGTTGTGCCTTTAGAGAAGGAAGTGGCAAAGTTCATCCTATTTTTAGAAACGACTTTGTATGGAATAAAAGAAACTGTTCACAAAGAAACTACTGAGAATTTGTGTGAAGGAAAAAAAGAGAGATTAATAAAAAAATGTCCTCTATAAAACCTGATCCCTGGAATAATTATAAATGGTAGAAACAATTGAGCTGTTTTTTGATGACAGAATTACAAGGCAGTGTCTGGGGTTGCTTTGACTACCGCTGCAGTTTTGTGCAGTGCCTCATTTTGGTCTCTGTGTGGTTATGCATAATAAGAGATTTTTGAATGATTTTTTTTTTCTTTTATATTTTACTTTATTGTCTTTTTGGTGTAAGTTAGTATTGCACTTTTTGACAATCAGAGGCTTATGCTACATGGGTTCAGTAGAACACTAATGAATTGTCATTGTTTCCTGCTTTGGGGTTGTCTTTTCTCCTAACTTAAAGTAGTCATACAAATACCTTTTTGAACAAAATGGTTTTACTGAGAATGAATTGATGGAGAAACCCAAAAAACCTGTGTGCACCAGCTAGGTTTGTAGAGGGAATTTCTGGAATGTAGCATGATGAAGTTTGAGTGATACAGTCAATGCAAATATCTGAATATCTGAAATAAACACATTTTAATACTATATTGTATGTTCCTTGTATTTCAGGCCATAACTTCTGTGCAGAGGGGCACAGATGTGGTGAAAATTCAGAGTGCAAAAACTGGAACACAAAAGCTACTTGTGAATGCAAGAATGGTTATCTCTCTGTCCAAGGAGACTCTGCATATTGTGAAGGTAAACAAAATATTCACACCTGCCCCCTGAACAGCCTATTCAGAAATATCATTTGAAATAAATTGCACATGGATGAATTTCTTTGCAAAGTTCGGTTTCATGATGGTGAATAAGACAAGGACTCTTTCCGTGTTCATAAATAGAGATTGAAGGTTACAAGTGGTGCTGGACCATCTGGACTACCTGTCTATGGGCATAATTCATTGTTGCAGTTGTGCCTTGGCACACCCTGGTCATGCTGTCATGACAAGTTGAAAAGTGATGTTTTTCAGAGAATAGCACCTACCTTCTAAAATCTTTTTCAGAGAACAGCATCTTTATAAAATACATTAATTTAGGAAGTGGGAATTCTTCAGGCATTTGTGAGAAAGGTAAGAGTGAAGGAGTACTGAGGCTCGAATATAAAAATGACGACCTGCAGTCCTTCCTGAAGTACTTCTGTGGGACAGGTACTTAACTGAAATGGTTTTCCTATGATACATAAGAGACCTATTTGTAAGAAAAGTGTGGCTGAGGTAGTTCTGTTCATGTGTTGTTCCATCAGAGGAATGAATGCAATGGGGTATTATTTTCCTTTTGGATTCTCAGTGTTTTCTAGAACTTGTTATTCATAGCTGTGATGCACTTATTAAAAAATAAATTGGTGATTCAGTATATGCCACATTCCTTCCTGCCTTTGCATTGTGGGTTGTTTTGTTTGTTGGTTTTTTTTTTTTTTTTTTTTTTTTTAAATACCCTTGCATGTCAGGCTGCAGTATTTAATCTTTTGGCCATTATAGGAAGTTTTCAAAGTACTTTGTAAAAAATATTTCCCTAGATTGTTTTTCCAATAGTACTGGTGATGGAAGGGAGATGGCATTTTTGACAAGGTGTTAAAATATACCATAAGAATTGGAAGACAGGATGAAAGAATAAAAAAAGACATGCGTGGACTGTGCTGAAATGATCCTGCATTCATAAAAAAATTTTTTAGTGTATGCAAGTGAACAGGATGGCTTTATATAGCAATTTATAAATGTGTTCAGTAAACTGCAGCTATAAATCTTACGGTTTTTAGTCAGTTCTCTACAAACAAAAATTTGAATGGTCCTATATATGCACTTCCAGTGACTGGGAAGACAGTTCCCACATGTGTTTTTAAAGGTAAGCAACAAATATATTGTGTATAGAGAGAAACCTTTTTGTGCAAAAAACTGTGGGAACATCTGCTCTATGTGTACTACAAGGAGTTCTCAGAGACCAGAAGACAGTAAGAAGGCTGTTTATCAGCTATGATACAAAACACAGTATTAGTTCTTTTTTTTGGTCTGTTTTAAATAGCATCAGTGCTTAGTACTTTTATTTACTTAGTAGCAGACTGTCCCTTTTTTAATTCTGTGGAAAAAAATTTAAACATCTTGACCCAAACAATTTTGGAGCTATTGGCAGTACATTAGTGGTAGTGATGGTGAAAGAAGGAACTTTTTAAAGAAATTAGTAGGAATTACCACATACCCGGTCTATGTTGCATTAAATTTCGGAAGGGTAAATCAAATCCCTGACTTCTGTGCATGCGGATGAAACATGAGGCAACAGAACAAACACAGCTGCTTTTGCTGCCTGAGACCATGGGATAGATGAGTGTTGCTTTCTGCATTTTATGAAATTATAAATTTGCTAGATGGAGTGCAGTTCTTAGGAGGTAATGCAGAGAAGAGAGGCCCTTGAGCAAGGGGAGCTACAGACTGACAAATTGATTAGCCAAGAGGTGACTCCTTTCAGCCCTGTGAAGACCTTCCTTTCACTCCTCAGAACAGCTCTCTGCAAAATTTCTCTCTGTGCCTCTCTAACCTCATTCCTCTCATCTCTGTGTTCAATCTGCTAAGTAGGGTCATTTCACAGTTGGCTGTACTATAGTCTCAAATGCACGGTGAAGCTGTGACTTAAAAAAATGAGGCTAAAGGCGTGGATCTGAAGGTACAGTTGCCAGGATGTTGATAAGGTACAGGGGTGGGTTTTTTCTTTTACTGTTTTGGATTTCTGTGTGTACTCTGTAAGAATCAAATACTCAAAACACCTGAAGAAGAAGAAGGAAGGAAGGAAGATCTTATGCTCAGTTGTAATTTAGATTTGTCTCTGTCATTCCTAAGCCTTCAAATTTAAGACATGTAAGATTACTGTTTCCTTGGAGGTGGCAAGGTTAAACTATTTCATACTCATGATATGTGCTGGGAAGTGGCACCTTAGTTTGGAGTGCTCCAGATCATTAACTTGGAGCTTTCCAGATTTCTCATCTCTTCCAGTATTTGAAGCACTTGTGGATGTGAATTCTGACGTAGAGTTACCTATGGTTTTACTGTTATTTCTACTTGCACTTAGTCACACAGTTTTATCCTGCTGGAGCTTACAGCAGGAATTTCATTTTGTAAGATATCTGAAATATTGTGTTTGAGTCTGCTTTGCTTTCTGACAAGTATTTGTCTCTTTTTTTTAACATTCCGTATTCACATTAGCAGTACAATGGAAAAAAGAATTAAAAAGTTTCTAACTTTTATCAGAGAATTTACATCAGCATATTTGTAAAATAAATAATGCAAACCTGAGAGGCTTTTATTATTCATTTTCAATAACTACTTTTCAAGTAGTTAGCAGCTTCTCTCATCAAGATGTACATACAGGATAACCACTCACTGTATGCATTCCACTTTTAAAATAACAGAGATGTGTTCAGGAAAGACAGAAGTTTCTGAAAGCAAACAAGTAAATGGAGTTTGTAATGAATGAAGGAGAGAAGTGGAGATTCTCTGTGTTCTGTAAAAGCAATGTATTTTACTTAGAAGTCAGGGTTTTTTTGACATTTGCCTTCTTTTCTTGCATATATCAGAGATAATTAGAGCATTCATCTTTTGAAGAGAGATTTATAGAGATATTTTTATTAATCATGTTGCCTGAGGTTTAGCTACAGTTGTGGATACTTAGGCACAAGTGTTGAACCGGTGTCCATTTATCTCTGTCACATATGCATGGATGAATTCTGGGAACTGTGCAAGTCCAAGATCTGCAGGACTCAAACAGTCAAGTTGTAGCAGTCTGTGCACACTTGCGGCTGTGACTTCTTGGGCTCCTGTGCTCCATGACATCTGTGCTCCTGTGCTGAGCACTGAAAGTTGCACGTGTGAGTGTTAGTTACATGTGGGGCAGCAGTTCGTGGCAAAACCAGGACTAAAATGGGGAATTCATTTGAGTCTGTCTTATGTTGGCCCTTCCAGGTATGTTATGTGATGGGTACAGCAGACCTGCAAATGCTTGTATACAGGACTTCTTCAGAGCTGAAAAGCTCTGCAGTTTGGGACTGCTTTGCAAATACTAATAGGAACAGTCTGCGTATGGCAAACTGAGAGGCAGGGAAGTGTCAGCAAATAGAGAGTCTGAAGCTCAGAGATGATGAACTAAGGAAAATCAAGTCAGCTGAAAGCCAGGCTTGTTGCTAGCAAGCATGCTGATCCTCACTTCTTAGATACTAACAAGAAAAGAGCCATGTCTTCTGAAAAGAATTCAGTGATTATCTATATTTCACAGTAAAGAGCAAAAGAATATTCCTCTGCCACATTTCAGCTCTTCATTCTTATTACATTCTTAGCTTGAAACATTAACAGCCCCTTTCCACCTGCAAAGTTGTTATGTTGGTACAAAAGTGATTTTTATCTAGTTGCTGTTGAGCTCTGATCCATTGTGAAAACTGTTAAAACCTGAAGAGGGATGAATATCACAGGACAAATTCATGCCTCTTCTCACCAACAGGAGTGCATTCAGCAAGAAAATTAGTATTAACCTTTCATCCACACCTTCGTGCACACTTTCTTAAGCTCCCAAGAAGCATCTAGAAAAAGAGGTACAGTAGCACACCACAAGATGTCTTGTCATGTTGTGTAGCATGTGGTTAACCAGTGTCACCAGAGAATGGTCCTGTGATAACAGGATTTAAGATTTAAAGAAGATTTTTTCTATATAAGAAAGATTTTTTCTATTATAAGAAAGAATCCATTGACTAAAGTGGACCTACAAGATGAATATTTTCATTTTATAATGATATGTTAGAGTGTTCTTTCTCTCTTCGATGATTCCTTATATGACCTGATCTCAATGTCACCTTATTGCTGTTACCTCAGCTTAAAGAGTAATGAGTTAAATACCTTAATATTTGTGAAAACCCAATCCATTTCTGAACTTGGGAGAATGCTCTAGAAGCACTTGTGACTTTCATTCAGAAGGAACACAACCAAGTCACTCTTTCCCTTCTGTGCTCCAGACATGTTATTGTAATTTGCTGTTCACAAATTATTGCTCATTTGAAAAAAATGTCACATAAGCTATGAAATATTAGCCAAATTCAGAAAATCTGCTTAGTTTGTGCTGTGAGGAAGAGTTAGGATAGCTTTACTGGGCTTGGCAGATTTTGGGTAGATGACATAAAGACGAATGAAAGCTTTGGGAGAAAACTGAGTGCTCATTTGGCACTGAGCATGGATCTAAGCTTGCAGCACAGACTGACCAGGCAAAGTGTCCACCTGATGTGCTAGACTACCCTGCAGTCATCTCCTGTAGGCACCCAGTCTCCCTTCTACATGCGGCACTGGAAGACAGACCAGATAAAGCTTTTTATCTCACTTACTTGACAATAAAATTCCAAGGTCACTACTTTTCTTCTTATTTTTTTTCTTTTTTCTTTTTTTGCCTAAGTATTTTGACTTAGAGCTCTGAAAGGCAGTTGTCTCAATATTCTTGTAAAGCAAGAGATACCATTCTTACTTATCTTAGGTTTGTAGAAAAATATAATTTCCCAAGACTCGTTGGTTGACTCCTGCACAAGGCTATCAAGCTCTCAACGTGACAGATCACTAACTTGGAATATCAGGATTTTGCTGCTACTTTAAAAATAAAACAATGTTTCATTTACTTGTGATTTGTAAGTATGTTCCACACACACACTCTGGTCTTTATTGCTTTCAGTTTCTTTTCCTTTGAACTTGATGTCAGATGTAGTCAGGAAATCCTTTACAGAAACATAGATACATAAATATGTTGAAAAAATGTGTTCTGAACGTACAGTAGTGTAGGTTTGATCAGAAAATGCTTGTTTTCTGAAAGTCACATAGAAAAAAATAATTGCAACCCAAAGAGGAAGAAAGTTGGAGTTTTTTCCATTGTTGGAGAAATTGGGAAAAATTAGCCTTTTTAGATTAATGATTTAGTTCCAAGTGCGAAGACATCACCATCAGCATGCTTTAATGAAAAAAAAAACAAACTAACCAAAAAATCCAAAACAAACAATCAAAAATAGAAGTTTACTTCTGTTGCAAAACATAGAGGAACAAAAAAATCTTTCATCATACAGTGTGGCTTCTGTTACGGTTCTGAAGATGAGAGAGCTCCATAAAGCTTACCTCTGATATTTAATCCTTAGACTCATCACATCCTGTACATAAATAACTGTTCAGTGGCAGAACTTTTCACGAGCCATTTGAACTGCAAAAGAATAAACCAGTCCTGCATATGGCCCTCAGAGTACAAGTCTGCTGGCAATCCACTGAGTTTCTGCAGCTGGTGTTTTTCTTGCTCTATAAAATAAGGTGAATTTTGTTGAATTTTCCCCTCCTCCTCTGCAGTGATTTCATTGCAGCTGTTCTAATTTCACCGCCTTGTGGCTTGGGAGGTGACATTAACATTATGTGGTACCATATAAACCTTCTGTGTGGCAGTGATGTACGACTGTGGTTTTGGATGGTGTCCATTGGCTTGACTTCTGAGTCAGCTTTTAATGATAATCCTTCTGTTTGTGGTACTCTCAAAAAACCTGCATCCCAAGACGTCTGTTTCCTGCAGAAGTTATTCACTGTGTGCTATAATAAACTCATGTTCTGTGCTGTTTATAGGTGTACATATACACGAGCTGTACGTAGTGGGTGCTTCAGGTAATTCCGTGAAGGTAAGGGGATGGGACAAATGTTGATGGTAAATGCAGTGAATTTTTCTCTATGCTGAAACCATAAAAAAAGAGGAGGGCAGGAGAAGAATCTAAAAATGTTATGGCCAAGATCATCATCTCTGCCTTAAAGACTACCTTGGTGGCTGTTCAACTGAAACACTAAGTCCTCACATGGAGACTTACAAAACAAAACCCCAAACCACCTCTCCATGCCAAAAACCCCAGACAACCCCTCCACCCCTCAAGACTTGATGACACGTTGTTTTTTTAAAAGTTCACATTCTTTGAAAGACACTTGTTAACCTACTTTTTAAAACTTCAATTACCTGACAGTGTCAAACTTCTGCTATGTATATAATCCTATTTATCAGAGAAAGTGCCTTCTCTTGGGGATATAATACAAATAATAAATTTGTCTTGCCTACTGTTTTCATAAAGAAAGACTTTTTATTTAAAATTATATTCTTAACCATTGCACCAACTCAAATTCATCTTTTATAACATCATCAAAAGGCAGGGACTTGTCAGTCGAAGCCCTGCATTTGTGGGTATATGGACTTCAATAAATGAGGCTGCAGATTCCTTGTGCTGTGAGCTGCTCTTGGAGGAAACTGAGTTAAAAACAAAATAGACCTTTCTCCTGCCAAGTAAATGCGTAAGTTCAAAGGCAGAGATGATATTCTTGCCAGTGGACAGAAAGATTTCAAGGAAAATATTAAAATTTTTTTATACTAAGAAGATTCAAGAGTTTATTAGAAGATGATGTTTATGCCTTATATGGTGCTACATATATTATTTCTGTTATCAAAACTGCTTTTATATTTACAAGTTAATTAGTTTAAATTCATATTCCAACTACAGAACCCTGGAAAGTAGAATTATCTGCCACCCCCTCGAGTAACTTTAGTTCTTTTGGTGTAATGTCATGCTGAGATTTATATGAAAATAAATTCTAATTTCTAATAAGGTAACCATATGTTTTAGAGTTGTTGTAATAAAGTGCCATAAATAATTATGGCTCCTAAGGAATTCAGCCTTGCAACTGTCAGTTCTTATGTTAGCAACTTGCATTTGAACAAATTACAATCATTGCTATTCAGGGAAAAAAAAGCATCTTCACCCCTTCAGAATGGCAATGAAAATCCTGCTCTGAGGCTGTTGAGATTTTTGTGCATGTGGAGATCAACAAATGCTCTTACATGCATTCTTCTGCATTGCATGGGATATAATTTGATAGGGGGGTTAATGAAAAGCCCAGTGCCATGTTGTTGGCTACTAATTGCAATAGAATCTGACTTAAAAGCTGACTAATAAGTCAAGAGAAAAGAAAAAGCTGTTGCATGTTCCTTCTGGGCCAGAGTAATTATCGTTACCCTGTAATGACCCTTTGTCGTGTGCAGAGTGGGAGCTTCAGACAAAGTTTATTAGAGAACCCTCCTGTTGAGACATGAGGTGCAGAAAGGACTTGCTTTCTAAACTCTGTTTCAGAGAGGAGTCCAGGGGCAGCCCCTGAAAGGGAGAAGTTCGTGCAATAAATGGCAATGTGCATGTGCTACACCTTATCAGCAGAAAGAGCTCTTGCTGGTCTTTACTCATTAAGCCCTTGTATCTGATCCTGATATTTCCAAAATTCTTTCTTCCAATTATGACACAGTATAGCTCATGTCACAGTTGTGCTGGCATCAATGAAAAGGAAAAATGTGAAAGAACTTTTTGTGGAGCTGTGGTGGTTTATACCAGATCAGTGTTTGCATCAAACGTTTGGCAGCAAAGGAAAGAAAAAATCAGAATTGTTCTTTTAGTGGTCATCAGAAGTTTGCTTGTGTTTGAGCTGGACTGAAAAATACTGAGAAATGTTTGTATATAATGAGGAGGTTTTGCTTGGACTTGGATGGAAGCCATTTACCAATACTTTCATACAAGTTGCTAAAAATTGTGTGTGTATCTCTTAAATCTTAGAGGTTGAGGTACTGAAGTTTTGCCTTTTTAAAAACCTGGAGCATAACTAGAATAGTTAAAAAATGACGTGTGTGTGTATGTATGTGTGATGGATGTGTGTGTTCATGCATATATGCAAGATGGAGCTTTCCCATTGCAGCACAACAGCCGTTAGTTACCCAGGATCTGACAGATTAGCAACTTTCTCAGGGGCCTGTGGAGTTCAAAAGGGGGTTGATGTGGGGAAGCTCCAGTTAACTTCCAACCCAAATTTTTTCTGTGGTTCTGTCATCTCTTATCCTGTACCGTGTATTGTGTCAAGAGCACTGGAGGGACATTAGATGCTGTTGACCCTCTGTGGTTGCCTTTTGCAGTGCTTGGGGATGCAGAGAGGGAAATTACTTTGCATGGTCTTGAAATGAGAAAAAGATAACGTCATTTAAATGCTGGCACTTAGAAACATTTTTTCGGCTGCTTGGAAGAAACGTGATGTGCAGGTTTGATGCTCAATCTGTCTCTTTGTTGCTCTTAAAGAATGATTTGTGGGCATGGAGCTCCTTTTCCAAGTGGAAGCTCTCAGGGCCAGTTTATAGATAACATGTTGGGTTGGGCTTGATTTTCACTGAGTAAAAATGCACATTGTAAATGGTGCTCTCTAGCTGCTTCAAGGTCTGTGCTGGCAATGGTAGAACCAATTTTGAGGCTGTCTAAATGTAACTGTAAGGGTGGCATGAGTAGGTCAGAGGAGGGAAGCATGTGCACTTATCCTACAGCAAGAGCTGTTACAGACTGAAATGAACACCCCCCTCAATTTTGAAAACACAGGAAAAAACCTAATTTGCAGAAGAACCCGTATGAAGGACTTGGAGGACTCAGATCTCAGCCTAGAGAGTGTAGAGACCTGAGGTAATGGATGCAGTGAAGAAAGTGTAGAAACTTCACTTTTTTTTCAGGTTTGTATATAGATGTCAGGGGTCCTGGGAGAAAATAGCATTAAACTCCCCAGGAACTGTTCTCATTGCCATGGCCTCTCAAAGAATCTTCTTTAAAATGCTTTTAAGCACTTTTAGCTGCTTCAGTGCAAGTTGTCTGAAGCTCTGGTGCTTCTTGAGCAGATGCTGAGCCATAAGTGGGTAGTGACCCTGTGGAACATGGTGGCACTTTGCCTGGCTGTGAAGGCACAGCACCCACCTTGGGAGAAGGTAACAGAGATGAGTGTTGCTACAAAACGGGTGAAAATGAAAGGTTAGAGCTTTGGGGAGCCAGGAAACTTATGGTGCCCAGGGCCTATAATATAAAGCACAAATACAGCAGCTTTACTGCATCCAGAAAAGGACATCTAGCAGATATTCTGTCTTGACCAGCTTGATTAATCTTAAAGAATTTGCTCTACCTAAAGTTAGCTGTGAAAGAAAATTGAAAAAAGAGCAGCAAACCAAACCACCTCTCCTTTCTCCCTACAGTTGTTAATTTTTTTTTTTGAAACTGCTGAAGGAAATTAAGTTTTTATCCTTCAGTACAAAAAAAGCCCTCCAAACAACAAAGAAAACACCAAAACTAAATGGAAAATATAATTTGGCTTGTCATAAAAATATTTTAAAAAATTATTTTTAATGGAAAATGTGTTTTGCCTGTGGTAATAGCATAGCTGGAGGCTGCTCCAGTAAATATTATCTATTGTCTTTTCCCTTATATGAATATATTTTGTTTCCAGTAGATGGAAAAGTGAAATTGGTTCTAAAAGTACAAGAGTCTCTAAAGCCATGACAAATGTCAGTTTATACCAACATGTTTTTCCCTGCAAGATTTAGTAAGTGACTTACTGATACAGTTCTGGGTATTCAAAGTTAATGTGGATGTAAAAAACAAAGCACAGAAGTTAAGAAATTATTGGAAAAGACATTATTGCTAACCTCAGGCTTTGCTGTGTAGTTTGCTCTCCACTTTTCCTTTACAATTTCAGCATACATATTTTGCATCCTTTTCCAGCATTTCTCCTTATGGCTTCTGTTCAGATTAATTCAGAATTGAGCTGCATGCTGATGGTACAGGCTATGCCTGTATTAGCTGCAATCCATTCTGAATTTATTAAAAGACATTAAGTTTTTGACATTATCCAGATGTAGTACGGTTACACTGGTATATAACAATTTTAATGTATTTAGACAAATTTAGACAACAAATTTAATATATATAGGCATATTTCCTTTATATATTTGTATCAAGTTTTATTTTCAAATAAAAATTCAGTTCCTTGCGTTTTTTCAATGCAATTCATTTATGGAAACACATTTATAGATTTATTTAAGCAAAGGAATAACATAATAATTATGTATTGTGTTGCATAAGGAGCTATATTTGAACTGAAACTAAAAATAAGACTGCTTTTTTCAATTGCATTGTTCTATCCAGAAGAGGAAGCTCCACCTGAACCTCCATATATTTAGGATATACCCATTTACTGGTGTATGTCTGTGCAGGTTTCTCTTGATAAGGAACAGCACAATAATACCACTAAATAAGCTGAAGTAAGTGTAGAAAAGTAATCAAACTGCTTACATAGCAAGAAATAAGTTGAGGTTTTTTTTTCCAATTTTATTTACTAAATGTTATTGACAGCTAAGGAAAGACATTCTATAAAGTATTCATGTACATATTTAATTTTTAGAAAGAGAATTCCTCTTACTCTGAAAAATTTTTGACAGTCAAATCAATTTAATTTAGGTAGGTAGCTGCCTCTGAAAAAATCTCTCAAAAAGTGCTTTTTTTCTAATATATCTGCCTCTATTTAATAATCTACTTCTTTGTACCTGAATCTTTTTGGAGGTCAGGGAAAAGAGTTCTAAAAAAAGTTAGAGTGAAACTTTGATTCAAGTAATGGAAATTAGTGCAAAGATATGTTCAGCATCTATAAAGATAACTCTTATATTGATGTTAGTTTCCTATTGATTTGCTGACTCTTACAATATTTTTAGTGTTCATTTCTTTTCCAAAAACATACCTTCCCATTTTTCTAGTTAGTGCACCTGTTCTTCATGTCTAAAGGGTAAATTTCAAAATATCCCTTGGGTGTTCTAGAAATTTTTTCGCTGTCTGTCCTTATAATTTTCTTCTCATTTTTTCTGTTCATTTCTAAATTTGACATCTTATTTTTGCTTCCTGCTGTGGATAGTTTCTGATTAATTGCATTTTATTAACCTAATTTTTTTATTGGTTCTATTGAAGATATTTGCTGTGTTTATGTCTTGTCCTGAACTCACTCACTGAAGCTGTATATGCCTCATATACATGAGGTGAGAACATGTCCCTATAAGGATCACTCATATAACATGTCCCTATAGGGATCACTCATATAACATGTCCCTGTAGGGATCACTGTGTTTAATAGTAGAAAATTATTTTCTGTCCACTTACAGGCTTAAGAAAGTGCTTGAAAATTATTAGGATGAAATTAGCGGTGCACACTCCTTTTTGTCTCTTGTCTTTCCTTAGGATTGTTTACCTCTCAGCTTCATTTTATTATTTTGTTTCCCCTAATCCTATGACTCATATTTTCCCTTCTAGCTTTCACCAGAGAATGTGTCTGTACGTATTGGTAGCTATTAGTGCTGAGATAATTATATGAACACATGGCAGCATCTTCAGACACAAATGTGAGTTAGTGTTAGCTCCGAGACATGCTGTGTTTTGCAAAAAAAGGGAGAATACCTAATTTGCAAAGAGTTTGCACTGGAAAATTCCTGGTTGCCTCGGGGCTGTCTCTAGGCATAGGCAAAGCAGGCAGTTTCCTGGGGCACCAGACTCCACCACAGGCAGGTTGGCCACGTGCTTACTCTGCTTTCCATGTATTGGAGCCCAAGACACAACGCTTAGTGGTGCTCCTGCTGCCCGGGGGACAGGTTGTAAACTGAGACCTATCCTCATGGTGGATGTTCAAGAAGTAGCTGTTGCCATTCCCACTTTTTCTGTTTCCTCAGCAGCAGATCACTCAGGTTTTTGTTTCCTAACTTTCCAGTCCCCCCTCCCCAAGGCAGTAAAACACAGTTTTGTGCAGAGTTGATTCAGTGCCATCTGTTGTTAGTTGGCTTATGTGGAGATGCCATGGCAGCCTGAGTTTGTTGCTGATGCATTCACATTTCCAAGAGTAGGAATGATCCTAGTTATTTTCTCTGCACAAAGCTCTTCCTTACCACTAGAATACAGGCATTGTTTTCCACTGCGAGTTTCTTGGGTGAGAGGAATTTTGCAGAGCTTACATGGACTTGTATTGTCACTTGACTGAGAAAATGGAAAATCAGGCAAGCATGTGGGAAGGTAAAGATCGTTGCTAGATATTAGAATTTGTGTGACCAACAATTAGACTGGTTCAGACTCTTAAGATTCTAGTCTTGGAGATGGCAGGTTCATGCACGTGAGTTATTTTTCAGTTAAGCACTCTGTTTCCCTGGAATTATATAATGTCTGCTTAAGAACCACTGTGTTGGTCATGAAATATTTCCTCCATTTACTTGGGCACAAGTGACATTAACCTTTGAAGGTCAGGCCTCCTGCTCTGTTCTGGAGCTTGTTTTAACCCATTACCCCTTCGGTGACTCTATTTGCTTTTCAGCTTTCAGTCTAGTTAGCCGAATCAGTGCTATTGTGAAAAGGTCAGTGGCAATCTGGAGTGCATTCAGTTTGTGTAAGGCACAATTTCCAGTCGTTCTTTTCTATAGGAATCAATTCAGAGCCTGGCACTGTCACTGTGTGTGGTTTTCATCCAGTAATTTTTTCTGTACAAACAATAATATCACATTTGTCTAAAACACGACCTGCCTTTGTGGCTGGTAGGGCAGCTGATGCTTGACAGCACTGGAGCTGCAGTGCCCCAACATCCTTTTTAGTGATTAACACCTTGCTAATTCTATATAAAAGGCTACGAAAAATTGAGTGTTATAAAGATGTACAGCTTTTCCCATACACTATTTTGGTTGTCAGGAGTATTTTGGGTTTGTGTTTTGGGTACACCAGGAAATTTTCAACTCAGTCTGAGAGCTAACAAATTGTGTCAGTTTTTTCTTGGTTAGTATTGGCATTATTGGATATTCAATAATGTGCAACAGATGATGAATGTGGAGGCAAACCGAACCATCCTCTCTCATTAGACATTTGGAAACAAATGAATTGAGGTTTCAGATGACTAGAATTCTTTCTTTCTTATTTAACACAATATAAATACCTGCAGCTCAGTTACATCTATTTTGCAATTCACATAAATCTTGAAATGAATTAATGAGGAACATGGAGAAGAGGACAGATCTTGGACAGGGAATCTAATCAATGTGAATTCCCCTGAGCTGTATCTGTTTTGTGCTAGGCTCCTATTGATTTTGTAAACATTTTAGTGTTAGCCATAATCCCCTTTGAATATAAATCATTCCCCAGTATTTTCTCCTGTATTTTAATTAATTCTAAACTGACTGACTTGAGAACTCTTCCTTCAGTCTTACTACTAAACCAGAGAAATTCTCCCTTGTTTTCTTCACTGCCTTAATCTGACCCCTGTGAAATCAGTAGGCATTTAGAATTCTTGAGAATTGGTGAAGCTGAGAAAACCTGAGACAGCCAAAACGTGTCAAAGTTAGAAACTGCAAGAAAATCAGAAATCTTGAGGGAAAAGCAACCGATTTTGTAGTAAATTATTTTCTTTATTTTAACTTGCAAGAGTTCCTGTTACAGTTGATAATGCCCTTTCCTTCAGAAGAAAAAGGAGACTGAGATGGTCCTTTTGAGACTGGAGAGTTGGGACAGGGGCATTATACCCTCATTTTGATTTAAGGATACAGGGTCATGAGCTGTCTATTCCCTTTTAAACTGAATTAGTTGAAAAATAAATTGAATTTATAACCTGGTTGATTGGTACACAATTTCTTTGACTTCAGTCTTGGAAAAGAACATTACTTAAATTGAAGAGATGATAGTGAAATGATTTTGTTGTGACATAAAAAGTATCCTACAAGTAGCATAAAAGCTGGCACTGTTATTCCTTGAAAAATACGTGTGTAGCAGTAGGAGGTATTTTGGCCTGTAGATTGAAAGACTGTATCATCATTTAAACTGGAGCTACAGGGGATAAACTGAGTTAGGGCTCTCTTAAGTGCAGCAGCATCAGACACTATTCCTTGATATTCCTGGTTGAGGCGGGGGAGGAATTTTGTTTGAAATTGTCAGTTGTATGTCTTATCACAGGTTGGTTTTATTCTGTGGAGCAGATGAGATTGTTACTTGATTATATGAACCAAAAAAAATGCTTTGCTTCTTGCAAAGAATTGAGAATATATTTTTGTTGCAGTTGTTTAACCAACAGCAGGACTGAGCGGCTGTGTAATGTTCAGCTGAATTGCAGGAGTAATATGATAGTTTGGTAGGTATATAGACATGAAATAGCCTGTTCATTTAATATATATATATATATATATTAGCTTCAATCAATGTCCTTGCGGTACACACCTAAAGTTCCAGTGTTTTGTTTTTCCTAGTTTTACAGTTAGCCTTCCTTTAGAGATGTCATTGCAAGTTATAGGGTGGCTATAGGATGCCTTTGTAGTCTTGGGGGGGTTTTCTTCCTCCTGATATCAGTAAGTGTGTGTATATATGCTTATAACTGGTTTTATTTCTGCAGTGTCTAGAACATATATTTTTGGACACAGGCTATCACTGTAATAGGTGTTCTTCAGATGTATGATTAAAATAGGATTTATTTTTCAGGAGACTTTTTAACCTAAGCATAAGACAAGAGGCCATGTTTTAAGTGGGAATAAAAAAATGTGGGATCGTGGTCTGAAGCTGAAATCCAAGAACAGTTTCCTTTTTGCTTAAGTAAAATCTTCACTTTTTTTACTGAATACTCTCTACTTTAAAATTTAATTTTGGAAACCTAGATTAATTCTGTTGACGTACATTGGTTGTGGTGATGCAAGTAAAACAGAGGCATCTCTCTTTGGAAAGTTGAATGTTGTGGTACGTTCTTAATTCATTGAGAGCTGTCAGCCTCTACAACAGACCTTGCCTCCAGCTGAAGATCAGATCTGTGGAAGGGTTTCCTCTCTGCCCTGCTCCCACAGGGCTGGCAGTCACTTGAAGGCAGCAGTGGCTCATTGCCATCCCAGGGAGAGCTGCAGGGTAGCACCTGTCAGGAGATAACAACAGGAAACCACACACAGCTGGAAAATGCAAAAATGTGGAATTGCTTGAGGTACACCTTTAGCTGAACTATTTTTTCAGGGCTTTTGGCATTGTGAAAAAGGATTATTCCAAGGAGGTTTTGAAGGGAATGACGTTCTTGGGGTGAAGATTGCAGAGCTAGTCTTGAGTGCAGTGTGAGAGAATAAGTGACTGTACTTGTTTGTTTTGTCTGTTGTTTTTTTTTTAAAGTAATGAAAACTGTCAAAGTTGACTGAGGTGATCTGAATCTAGTTGGGAGTCAACCCTTGGCAGCGAGTGATTGTTGGTAACATGGGAAGAGTACCTGCTAACCCTTGAAATAGAAGACAAACATGATAGACAATGGCAAATCAGTCATGGAAGGTCTAGAGAAGGTGTGATTAGGTCTTTTTTTTGAGTCTCAGTAACATGAACTTGGATTCACACATTGAGTTGTGTAGCTTCACATGACAGAACTGAAAGAAGTGCTGAGAGTAAGGCTGTTAAATGCCTTTCCCTGTGGTGGTTCTCCCCCCTTGTCCACTGAGAAAGAATCTAGAGCTTGGAAGCTCTTCCCTTCACACTTGTGCTGATCCCTGAGACAAGATGTAGCATTGATTAGCTTTGAGAAGACATCTCTGCAGCACCCAGCTCCTTACTTTCTCAGCATTTTTGGGCCCTGGTGTCCAGTCAGTAGATTGGGCTCTGGTTGGCTTTGTTGCTCATGAGAAGGCTGTGATGATTGTGTGCTGATGTGATAGCACATGATGGATCAAGTATGACTGACTCAAAGGTTTAGAACCTTTTTCCTGTGAGTATTTAGCACTGTAGTGCAAGAGAACCACAGAGAAGAGTCCTCAATACAGAGTGAGGCAGGGATATGCTTGGGTTGCAGCTGTGAGGAATTGAGCTGAGCAATGCCCAAAGAGTTTAGATCAATTTTGTCTCAACTACAGTGTTCTATTCTCATGTTCCTGTGCACTTAGAAACCAAGTCTTTTAATTTACTTTTGCTTGACTTTGTTTTTTTTTTCATTTTATTTAGTTTGTTTGTTTATATATTTTTTTTAAAATCTGGCTTACTTTGAAAAAAAATTTTGTTTTACTTAAAACTTTTTTTTGTTTTACTTTCTAAAATTTTTTTGTTTACCTTTTAAAAATTTGTTTTACTTTTAAAAAATGTTATTTTATTTTTTCTTTAATATTTCTTCACTGTATTTTACTTTATTATTTACTCTATTTTGCTTAGTTATTGAGCTATTTAACTATTTTACTGTTTTATTTTACTGTTTTACTGTTTTATTTTACTGTTTTATTTTACTCTTTTATTCTTTTATTTTATCTTTTATTTTATTCTTTTATTTTATTCTTTTATTTTATTCTTTTATTTTATTCTTTTATTTTATTCTTTTATTTTACATTTACTTTTTTTTTATTTTGACTTTCAAATTTGTTTTTTAATTTTGCTTTATTTCTTCTTATTTTTTTCACGTTACTTTATTTCACTGTTTTGCACGAGGAGAAACACCTGGAGAAATGGAGCTGAGAGAAGAGCAGAACTCACTCTTGCTACAAACCTGGTTTGGGAAAGAGGGCCCAGAGAGCCAGGGCATGAGTGATGCCTTCTTGGTGCAAGAGCACAGGCAGGAATTGAGTCTCAAGGGCCCCAACAGTAATAGCAATAATAATACAAGTGGTAAAATAACTTTGGCTCTAACCTAACTGTACGTGGATCTCTGCATTACTGTGCTGCACAGTTTAGTATTTTTTTTCTGGATAAGATTTTTCAGTGGTCGTAACTCTTGGAAATCAAACCTGTTCCTTACAGAATAATCTGAGGCATTGCTTCTTTTTGATGTTCTCCATCTTTAAATTGCAATTTTATCGTCTTACCCTTCTTATAAATTTGAATAGATTCAAATTTGAGTACCAAGATTCTTTCTGAAGTGGACAAGATGGAAGTTTTAGAGTCCTTTAAATAGCTGATCTACCTTTTGTTTTTTCAAGCTTTCTAAATCCACATGTGCATAGATAGCAGGCAAGAGCTTGTGACCTAAAGGTGAATATTTCACAGTGTGTTTGTTATCTGAGACAGCAGTTGGACTTGATGATCTTAAAGGTCTTTTCCTACCTAAATGAGTCTGTGATTAATATTTAACCATTGAGGTTGGCTTGAGTGACATGTGAATAGTGAGATGTAAGGGTGAGGATAAATGCTAGAGTATGATCAATCATTATGTTCTTCACAGTTTGTGTTGTGTGTTTCCATTTAATAACTACAAGTATCTCTCACCAGGTTTCATGCATTTCTCTCCATCACCTTTTTACCCCCATAAAAGAATGAGTGATGTTTATTCATTACCTCAAAGTCACTTTGCTGTGATGAGGAGCAATTTTGAAGGATGTTAATAATGTGAAGGTACCAGAAAAATTGTTCTAAGCTTTGATTATGTGAGTTGCTTGTTTATGAAAGGAAGCATCGTCCATGGCTGCGTGCATCCTCATACATATTTATACACCAGTGTATTTTAGATGTTAGCTACATCTGTACCTTTAGGCTGTTGTTTTGTCTGTTGTAATCATGTTGCAATAATTAAAACATCAGAGGAAGAAACAAACAAAACCTCATTTTAGCGTAATAGAGCTGATGATGCCTGACAGATAGAAGTAATTAATTTTTTGCGTTTAAAGAGTACAATAGGAATGCTATCAAAACTGCACTAACCAAACTGTGTGTTGAGGAGGCACTAAGTACACTTGAACTGTGTGGAATGTACTGATACAGGACACATTTGGATTTCTTTGTTTATTCCTTTCCAGTGTTTTGTTGCACTAAGAAGATGCATTATTTGAGCAAAGCCTGGTTACTCATGCTCTGCTTACTAAATTATCATTTGCTGCAAATGGTATCTTTCCTTTCAGAAGATGCCAGTCATGGTTTTTGCTAAATGTCTCATCAAAGTTGATGCAAACTCCAGGCCCTCACCGTGGGTTTGACTCTTGTTATTGTTTGGATAGTTTAGCTCTGTAGACTCTCCCTCACTTTTACTTTCTCAACAGGCTTCTTGATTTTTGCTGAGATTTGAGAACTTTGCTGTATCCTGTGATCAGCAAATGTTTTCTCAGAAGCTTAGACCAGCAGTTTTAGATACTGGCCCTAGAACTATAAAGTGAATAGTTAAATATTCTGATTTCAACTGTGCTTGCCTTGCTGTCTCTAGGAGGGTGTGGTGTGGTGTGGTGGGAGAGATGAAGAGCTGTTTACACGTGGTTTAAACTGAATACAGATACTTTCCCAAGCTTTTTATCATGTTTTTCCATTATCTGTGCACTGACATTATTTTTCTAATGTCTTATTTTTCTAAGTAACTGAAAAGGCTTCCTGGTCTCCCCATGGGCTCCCTAAATTCCGCTCCCAGTGGAACCAGAACTCAGTGTGGTCCCACAAAAGCAGCAGCTGATTGCTGGGGTGCAGCATTGTTGTGTTGCCGCAGTTCCCTACATCCCGGATCCCAAGAATGCGTCTCCCAGGGTACCAGGAGTCAAATTCACAAAGCAGTAATGATCCAGAGACTTGCCCATTGCCATAGGGACAGGAACAATGCTCACAACTAACAGATAAAAAAGGTGTCTCTGCTGTTTGAAAAGCAAATGAAATAAATTATATGGTCTCACAAAAGAAAACTGTACTTAAGAGTATAATTGGCCACTGCAGACATCTTTCTTTACCTGACAAAAAATTAAGCAAACACCCCATGAGCTATTTGGCTTGATTAAAAAACCCCAGCGTGGCTCTTTTGAGTCAGTAAGGCAGACTTGAATCGAGTTACCTGAGGTTTATTGTGACATCTGAAATGACAGTAATCTGTACATCTCAGGGGTCATTGAATGTTGGTTTGAACTTAAAAGTCACGAGAGACTGCTTTTAAGATCAGCAAATGAGTTTTTTAGTGGAAATGCCATATATAAGAAGAAGCTATTACTAAAATCATAATAGGACTTCTCTAATGACAGTTTCCTAATGGGACAATTGGAACTAAGTAATTCTCAGTTATGTTTTATGTTCCTTTTTCTCATCATCATGTGTGTAATTCTAGTGTTTTGAAACATGTGCATCTGGATTAAAAAACCCCACAAACTTCTACAAAAGTGTTTTTAGGATCCTTGGCTAAGCAGTCTCTATGTTTTTGTTTCTTGAGGGGATGAAAGGGCTCACAGCCCTCTTGGGACCAAATATTTTGTATCCTGCACTGTCCAGTGTAGTTAAGTAAGAATATGCTATATGAGGATGAGAAAAAAGTTGAGGTTTTTCTTGTGTACAAAAGCACACCAGTCACAGTGAGGTATGAAAACAAGCACAGTGTAAAGAAAATATACAGTTCTTCTGTCAGAGACCAGCTGTCAGTTCTTTTCCATTGCCTTGGCAAGTGCCTTGACCATTGGCCTTCCAAGGGAAATTTTACTATCTCCCAATGAATCTTTTTATGAGCAAACATAAGACACTTCATATTTCACCTGCAGACGAGTTTGCCCTGTCGGGATGGTGGCCAGGGAAATGGCAGTGTGAATCCTTTAAAGTGGAGGAGTGATCTGGGTGCTCAATGTGTCAGAACATATTTAATGGTTGGGCTGTTGCACAGGGGGAAGAAGCTTTTTCTTTCTCTGCCGTCTTTTGGAACAAAAGAGAGAAAAAAAACCAAGATAAAAAGAAGGTTGTCGCTTTTTGAGAGAGAGCAAGAGAGAGGATCAATCCCTAAAGATTCTTCAGCTCTTAATCTTCAATTTAAATCCTTAGATTCTCATGACTTTAGTGGGTGTTTTAAGGGCTTAAGTAGGAATTAGGAGCCTACATTCTTTGGCCCTTTGTGCCTGTGTTCTCAGGAAAATGTGAGGTGGAGGTAAGTGTCTCCCTGTCACGTGGAGGGACACCTCTAAGCCTGGAGGAGAGGTGGGATTTGAGCTAAACTGTTGCTATTGCATTTTTTTGTCAGCTAACATGGGCAGATTTCTGCTCAGCAGGCTCAGTGGTGTGAACCCCATGCTGGGGGTTGCCTTGCTCTTTTACATGGACCCTTGGCATCTACTTTAGATTTTGGTCTAGGAACCAGACACCTGTAAATTTTAGGGAGCTAGTAATAGTTACATGGGAGTTGTGACCTCTAAAATAGCTGTTTGGACCCAAGCTTTTATGTCTACCTCTATGTTATTTGACTAAATTTTAATAGTTGGAAAGATCATATGCATATGAGATGAGCTGTCCTTCTTAATACTTGAAGGTGTAAACACTTTCAATAATTATTTAAAGATATCACATTGTGTCACTCCTCTTGCCCAGCTCATCACAACAAACAAAACATGGGTACTAGCTTAGGAGTTTAGGGAAGTGAATAAGTGTCTATATCCTTAAAGATGAGGGAGCTAAGATGAAGTGAGCCAAGCATTTTCTGAGGTATGTTGTCTGCCGAGCAGGTTACTCAATCCAGCAATAAGATTAAATGTATGTATCAATAAATTCGATGGATGTGATTTTTATTTGTGCTTATATTATGAGCTGATGCACAGACAATTTTCTCCATGTGAGAGATGAGTGCAACTTGAGATTAGTCCTAATTTAACATCTTAAAATAGGTGCGTAGTGTAAGTTCCTGACATTCTCAAAGTTACAGCATAATTTTTTGTAGAATTTTGTGTAACATTTGGATCACTTTTAAGGGCAGGTGAGAGACCTCCAGTTTATATTTGAGTGACGAATGACTGATCACCGTTGAAAGGTTGCTCATGTTTTAGTAACATCCTTGAAAACCTTGTAACTTATAATTTTTTCTGATATTAATGAAAGAAGATGGTAATAGGAAATAAATACATAAAGCTCAAGTGTGTTCTTTTTGCGAAAGTTAAGGAAATGCCCTGTGCAACACTTGACTACTGTCCTCAATCTTTGGACTTAATTGCTCATAGAAAGCCCCAATGAGAAAAAAATCCAGAAATTAAAACCAGTTACAGAAATGTAGACATTTGTATCTATGGGTGTCCTGGCATTTTTTGTCTGAAAAGGCAATATTTTAATTACCTGCATGGATAGTATGGTGGTGGGTAGATGAGTATTCTGCTTGGTGGTATTAGAACCAGCAAACAATAGAAAGTAGAAACATCACATCGAAAGAGGAGACACTGGAATGTGGTGTTATGTTAGAAAGAAAATTTCTTCATTTCATCAGTCTTCTATAACATTCACCTGGTTTATGGCTCATGGTTCATTTACTGCCTTCATTAAAGACTGATTAAATTGATATCCTAGCCTGAAAAAGTATTCCAAAAGTAAAATTGAAAATTGTTTGGCTCAGAGAGTTTATAAGCTTGGTTGTTTGAGTTCTTTTATTCTCTTTGAGAATAGAATGCTCTTTTCTTGTTGGCAAGTTTCAAGAGCTGGATTTAGAAGTGCTATTCGTTACCACCTACAGAGATCCAAGGTCTTTCAGAAGTCCTTCCAGTTTTCTGTGGATCATGTGAAACAGAGTATTGGGGACAATTTTGCAGCACAGAGTTGTTGTCTGTACCATGTTTTACCCATTAAAACAATGTCTATGCAGAACCATCACCAGTACCTAAGATTTTGTACCTGTTCTCACAAATTAGCAAATACTCTGCTGCTTGTGTGGCCTCACCTGCATAATGACATCTGAGCTCTGTGAAAATGGCAGTAGAGGTTCCACCTGCACATCAAAGATCTCTTGGTGTTGAAGTCAGGTCCTGAGGAACTGAATATGGTTCCTCAAAAGGCCTTTTGTGTATCTTCTTCAAGGGGAATTTAGAGAGAGAATTTTGCATGGAAGGGAAAAAAAAGATTGTTTGTGAGTATTTAATGTTATATAAATGCACTGTTTTTTCAGGTCAATGCTGCTGCTTCCACTTTTGCTTTTCCTTTAGTGTGTTCTGGTTAAACTTTCATGAGTTGTACATGATTTCAAGAGCTGGTTGTGAGTATGATTTTTCCCTGTTTAGGGCTAGAATGCTCAGATGCACTGGCACAGCCATGTAGCTGTGACAATGAGCAATAACATTATCAGTCTCACTTGTCATTTCCTTCCTATATTTTTGTATCTTTACGTAATACTTTTACAGTAAAAGCCAGTGCTGAAAGACAGAAAACTGATCTGGGAGATCATATAGTACATTTTACTTGCTCAGCAAGTGAATATCTTAACGAAATGATTCCTGACAGATATTTGTCTAACATTGTCTTAAAAACCCCCTGGAGCTGGAAACTCTACAGCTTCCACTTGGAAAGTTATTCCAGTGCTTTGTTGCTTTTATCATGAGAAGACCTTTTCTAATACCTAATAGAAAAAAAACAAAAAAAAAGGAGGGTTCTAGAGAGTCACTGTTATATCTGAGGGTTCAGTGACTCAGTACCACATTGCAAAATTAGCGAAGCTCCGGTGTGAAAGAAGTATAAAACATAATAAATCTTTTTGCTCTGCCCTGCATTGCAACACATCACTTAGAGCATTTCCTCTAGATTGGGACAGATTTGGATTTGCTGGAAGAAGTCCAAGGAATAAGCAGATGTTAAACTAACATAATCTTCATTCACAGGGCTGGTGGTGTTAGGCTGTTGGGGAGGAGGAGACATCATAACAGTCTTCAAACGCATAAAAGACTGCTGCAGAGAAGCATGAAATAGTGCCTTTTAACCCTTGTGTTTGATGTGTTGGGTGTTTTTGTTTTGTTAGCTGTTGGATGGAAAAACAACCAATTTATCATTTTCATTCGTTGCTCCCACCCAGTATCAGTGTAGTTTATTATTTCTGTGTGGGTGTATAACCTTGCCCTTTTCAAATTCAATTCTATTTTTAAAGAATTGTTTCTTCAATTTGTCAAGACACTTCCAAATTCTTACGTTCACCAACATTTTTGTAATTCCTACCAGGTTAGCACTGTTAGCAGATTTTATCTGTATATTCTTTATTTCATCATCCAGGTGAAAGCACTGAATAACATCAGTCAGGACAAACTCTGTGGAAACAGTGCTTAATGATATTAATTTTGATTAGTAAAATAAATATATGTTTGACATGCAGTTCAGAAATTCTTTTAGAACACAATGTATGTCACAAAATCTCCTTAGATTCGTAGTTCATCTGTTAGTGTCTTGAAATAACTCTGGGGTCTTCAGTGACTAAGGAAGGAGGAAAAGGGCTAAAATGTCCTTCATCCCGTAACGAATAAAATAAATACTACTCTAGGTCTTCCCAATACTGTTCATTCTCACCCCAAAATATTTTTCATATATTTTTGTATATATTTGTATATATTTTGTATTTACTGTGTCCACAGCTATGTAAATGCTCCTGCTGATGGTGTTATGAAGGTGTCACTGAATCATTGCTCCAGTGCTTGACTCCTGTGTCCCAGTTTAGCCAGCTGAGGAACCTCAGTTTGGCTTTAGTCTTGTGAGTAGTCCTGTTGAGTTAGCTGGAAGTACTCAGGTGCTTCAAGTTGAAAACCTGGTAAAGTGCTTTGCCAGTCTGTAGCTTTGCACTTTGGTGGCAGTTAAACACTTTAAAGATATTTCTATTGATTGAAGATATTATCATCAAAATTTTGAGCTTGGTGGTATCATGACTTTCTGAACCTCTGGCATTAGAAAACTCTTTTTTTACATGAAACTCTAAATAGCTTGGAACTCCTACTAGCTGCTGTAGCTCTTACTATGAAACCTCCTTTAGCAGTGGCACAGAGAAAACTGGGGCCATTTTCATTCTATGAAGGAGCTTAATTTACTTCACATGTGCTTTTTCAGTCATTGTTGAACTATGTTGTATTTAAACTGGTTCACACCTGTGAGCATTTTGGAATTTAAAGTATTGTGTCAAAAAGGAATTAAAGCATATTGATTACGGGTATTGGTGAAGATGGTTAAAGATCCTTCTGCATATTAAAGCCTGACTGGTTTGGACTGTCAGTCATGGCTGTCAGTCTTGGAGGGAATCCTTATGGCAGCTGGTTTGTATTTGGAGCTACCCTTCACTGCATTGTTAAAACAATAATAAAAAACCCTCTTACATCTTCTATGCAAGCAAGTGCTTCTTATTGTAGATGCCAGACACTGATAATAATGTGTGAGACAGCACAATTGCAAGTTAAACAGAAGTTGGACTGCATGTGAGAAAAATAATTGTTCTGAATGCCTAAAAACCACTTGATATAAATATGTTTTTTCAGTGTTCACCATCTTGTGTGGCTTAAGCTTTTTCCATTTATAAATTAAAGGAAAATGTTGGTGACTGCTTGACTCAAGAGTTGCATTCTAAAATATGATTGAAAGAAAACATTTTATTTAATTGTGGGGTTTTTCACTGTAATAAGAGAGTACGTCAACACATTAGTTGCATATATTATCATCCTTCATGTATGGTACCTGTTAATAGCAAGTGTCTAATACAATGTCAAACTGTGGTTTTAAGTGAAGTTGAAGACCCGGGGAAGAAGAAAGACTAAGAAATATTTTACCCATTATAAATGAATGTTATTCCTGAATGCATGGTAGACAAATTATTGTTTCACCTTTTCAAAACAAACAAGCAAAAATTTAATCTAAAATTAAGTGGAAGGCGGGGATTGCTAATAATGTTTAATCCCTTGGGTCCCAGTTTGTCTTTGTTATTAAGGGCATAAGTCTGCACAGCGTTTCCAGGCAAGGTTTTAAGGCTAAGGTAGAAGAGGGGAGAAAGAAAAAAAAGCTTAATAAAGTGTTAGCATGACAATAAGTGAGTCTGCTAGAAAGACAAAAGTTGAATGTCAGCCAGTGACATTCATAAATTGCAAGTTAAAAGCACTGGAAGCTTTTCTGATATCAGAAAAAGAAGGTAATTGGTGTCTGCCATTGTCAGCAGTATTACTTATCTTCAGTATTTTCCCTTTTGTTGGTTGAGATGATCTGTGTAATTTCTTTCTCCCATAGCCTTGAGAATGGAGAACAGAAGGAAAGCCAGAAAAGCAAGGGAAGGGAAGGTTTCTTAGAGTGATGTGTTTCAACCCTCTCCCCTCCTCCCCTGCCAGTCGTGGTATATAATAATACAATAATGTAAGTCATCCAAAAATGGTAGTTGAGATAGAATGCACTCAAAAATAATGCATTATATAAAGTTATTTTTCAGAATAACATGAGTTTTGAATTGCTTTTTCTCAAAAGTTGACTTAATCACTATGTGCAGTCTGCTGTGAAAAAGAGCTGAGCTAAGGCATGTGCACTATTGGTCAATTTGACATCAAAAGCTCTAATTCCAGTATTTTTATTTTTTTCACAGCATAAAAATGTTCTTACATGCTCAGAGATCTATAGCTGATATTTTCCTTTTTCTTTTCCTTCCTCTGTCCCCTGATAATTAGATTGGATTAGGCTATTTCTGGATGTAAAAATTTTAAATTGCAGAAAGAAGTCTTGGTACTAGCACATATTTTTCAATTTAAGCTGCATTTGCAGCTAGGGAGGTCCATGCCCCCTCCTGGCTGTTTTCTTAGGGAGTGTAAGGCTTAGTGTCTTGACCAGAAGAGGGGTTTGACTATGTCATTGTGGCCCATTTTTACTCAGCTTTTGACACTGAAGCGACATTCAAGGTTACTCTGACTTCTTTCCAAAAAGCATTGAATTGTCCCACAGTTGTGCCATTCTAGATGTGAAGTTGGATATAAAAGTAGAGAGTGATTGGTATAAGTTTAAAACATGCATTCTGCTGTGTTATATAGTCACAACTGGGTTTAATGTAGATGCTTTTGGGTAAAGAAGTAAGAGTTAGTGGAGGCCTGATTCTGGAGTTCAGAGCTGCTTATCTGGTTTAAGAATTACTTTTCTGTTGCACCCTTGCAAAATTATTTTGTTTCTCCAGGGAAGGCGTGTTGTTTCTCAGGAGAACACTGTACCCCAGGTGCTGCTGTGGTTGCCATGGCACTTAGCTAGCAAGCAACCTCTTAAATATGTTGCTGCTGGCAAAGAAATGGTGTCTTTTTGATCGCTTTGCCAGATGCTCGTTTTATAGAATGTTCTACACAGAACGGTTTGATTTTTGGGATAAAATATCCTCTTTTTTGAGATGAAATGTCCTTAGTTTTGAATAGATAAGTTTCTGAGCTAGTGTCACTTTTTTATTCTTCTTGTTTTTTGTTTTTGTTTTTGGATGTTTTGTTTTTTTAAATAATAATAATAATAATAATAAAAACCCCTCCCATCTTCTTTACCCCATCTTCTTTTTATAAGCTGTGTTGGTAGCTGATATGCAAATGTGATTGAGCCAAGCTGGCTTTGGTTCCATAATCTCACTGCGAAATGAATTTTCAAAAATGTGCTTTGCTTGTTGAGAATACCTGCTTAAATTTTGTTTGCAATCTGTCCTTTTTTTTACTTGTCAGGTTCTGGGATGTAAAGCAGAACAGCCTGTGTGCTTGTGTGTGTGTGGAGAGGGTGGGTAGGAGGAGTGAGCTATTTGCTGTTTAATAACTGAGTGGTGTGGGTTTTTTTTTCTTTTTAACTTCTGAGCAGCCCAAAGAGAGTTGTGGGGTTTTTTGTTTGATGGTTTTTGTTTGTTTGGTTTTGTTGTTTGTTTGTTTGTTTTGCTTGTTGTTTTATTTGGCTTTGTTTTAAAAGTTTTTTCTTCAGACGAGTCATGGCTGTAATGTGCCTTCATGAGCAAAGAAAAAGATATGAGGGTGTCTTTTGAAAATGAGGATGTTGATATTCTTCACACCGAAGCATCCAAGGTAATAGAATACAAATGAAAGGACTTAAGGCTAAACTCTACCTTTTGGCACTTGTCTGAACAAGAAGTGCTGCTTAAACTGAACAGCTAAGGATTATCACAGAAGGTGTCGTGGCCCAGGAACCTCTCCCTCCCCCTGAGACCCTTGTTCCTGTGTTGCAGGGTTTTGCAAGCAGCAGGGAAGTGGTGACACACTCACAGTGAATTGTGAGGGCTGTGCTGGCTGTGTGGAAAGCTGGAAAAGCCATTGTCTGTGGGCATTCTCCACATTCCTATTCCACCTGCTCTGGGTGGGAAGGTGTTGGCATCTATTGCATGAGTGGATTTATTATGACATATAGCATAAGTAGGAGTCACAGTCAAGCCCTTAAGCAAGGTTTGCTTTAGCTACTCACAGTGGTTTTTTTTTTTTTATGAAGGCTGTAGCGAAAACTTATTCAGAAGGTTATTCTAATCCTGTTCCGCAATATGAAAATAAAAGTGTAATTTCAAACAAACGACTTGCCAGACATTGAATGCCTAGTGAGGTTGTGCTAGTCCCCAGTGCAGGGGGGTCATCAAATCAAATATTGTGGCTGAATTTTGGAAGTGCTTGGATAATTTTATGACCGATAGTAGCATTTGTAGTTATGAAAGGTAAGATAAAGATCATCAGCTCTCATGCTTCAAGGCATAAGGTAATCACTGCAGTGTTACAGGAGGGATATTTCCCTGCTGAGCAGCATTACACAGTTGGTTATGTACATTATGAGGTGTGTTCTTTCCTTTGATATAAGCCATTAGCCAAAAAGGTGACACTTGATGGCTGAACAGGTTGCTAAGACAAACCTTACATCAGCTGTCAAGGGGATATATGTCTCTGTGTGAAAGAGGTGCATCACATAATCCAAGCTGTTGCTTGCAGGAATGTACATCACAAAAAACCATATAAAGGCAAGGGGTTCCATTTTGGGCTTAGTAACTCTTCAGCTGCTGTGAGAGGCTTATTGGTCCTATACATGTGAATGATTGTTTGCTCTTTGCTTAATTGGTGCTCTCTCCTGCCTGGCTCCTGCTTGGAACCAACTTCAGACCACAATCTGCAGGTGTGCATTTTATGGTTTCACAGTAGTTGCCAAGAGTAAAAGCTATATTCTGACTCTCTGCAGTCAGTGACAGGGTTGTCAGGCACTGCTGGGTCCTGCCCAAAGTATTCTCTGCCCTGATGGGTTAGACCTGGCTTCCAGATGGCCACTTAATACTTCTGTGTGCTGTCCTTATTTAGAGCTAGCCATGAGAAGAAGCTAAGCATAGTGAGCTTATGCATAATAGTAAAATATATATATATATATATTCCCAGTCTTTGTTTAACTAGGCTGGAAAGGCCAAGGTTTCATTGTTTCTTGTCATGAAGGTTACTTTCTCATTCTTGTAATCCCCCTAGAAACCATTTTCTGGACATACTTACAGTTTTTGTTTTGAAAGCAGGTGATCAGGAATCACCCCACTGTTTCATATGAGATCCAAGTAGTCCTCTGAGTTGACTGAAAATGTCTGACCCTCCCAGCAACTCATGACACCTTTTCACAGCTGCAACAAATTGATACCTCTTAATCGTTCTATCCACCAGCCTTCTTCTCCTCCATTTCTTAAATTTGATGAACTTCCAGTTTAAAGCAGAAATGCTTGTCCTTTGTTTGTCTTGTAATGATGCATTTTTTGCTTTTAAATTTGATCCCATTCAGTTTTCTAGTTCACAAGGTCATTTCATTCTTGTGTGTGATGATCTTGTCCTCTTCCATGCTAATAACTGTGTCACCTTTGCATTTCATGATCTAATCCTTGAACCAAGGTTGCTAATGAATATATTAAGCAGGGTAAATACCAAGACTGGTCCCTGAGAAACACTATAAGTAACATTTCTCCATCTTGAGAACTGTTCTTTTTCAGTACAGACTCTTGTAGTGCCTCCCATAGACAGTTTTCTATCCACAGTATGATGTATTCTTATATTATTCCTCATTGTCTGCCTTTTAAATAATGATTTCTTAGAGGACACTGTCAGATGCTTAATTTAAACACAGATATATTAGTTGCACTGTATTGCCCTTGTCTAAGTAGTCAGCTGTCTTACTAAGAAACCCATTACTTCTCTTGGGTGATCTATTAGCAATGAGAATATATTTCTTTTTGTCCTATTTCAAGTCTACCTCTATGCCCTCAATTACTGCCTTCTCCAGAGTCTGCTGTATTCAGTGTCAAATCACATGAATATGTGTTTATCACTTCTCCTTTCTTGGAATGCAGCTCCTATATTTAGTATTCCCCAGTGTTACTTTTGCTTTAGCAATGATGATCAGGGATGCAAAAGGACAAAGTTTTCAAGTAAAGGTTTGTGAAACTAAATGGTCTAATGGGAAAATATCAGTTCCCATTAGTTCATAAATTTAATTAAAAAACTTGCCACTGAATGTTGTATTGTCATCTTCTAGTTCTTTCAGTATGCTCGAAATGTTCCTACCGTGGTGGCATTATTCTTATGAGAAAATGGAACATTTGCCCAGGTTTGGGGGTACACAGAGATAACTTTTCATTGAATCCATGTGCAAATAAGAATCCTTAACCAGTTCTTCTCTTTATTTTAATCCTTCTCTCCTACTTAGGTGAAATGAGCCTTTCACTGTTCAGTTTGTTTTCCTTTGAAAGACTGAGCTCAAGTACTATTTTTACTGTGTGGCTAATTTAGGACACATGACTTACCTTGTTAATTAATCTGTCTTTTTCCATTCTGGTAACTTTTTTTGCTTACTCCTGATATCTTCTTTGAAGTACTTCTTATCCTTCCTATTTTTTTTTTCCTCTTTCATTCCAAATAGTTTCAACTTTTTATTAAAGTTATATCTGTATATTCTTGAGTTCAATGCAGTCCTGTCAGTTGTGTTAACTTTCTTAGGCACTAAGTGTTGGCTCTGTTGAAACCCAGACCTCCCTTGTAGACTTATTTTTATATATCCTCTTATATATCAATTAACTTGTCAGAAGATGAGTTGGTACACAGTAATTTGATCAATAGTTTAGCCAGCTTTTCTGTACAGTTATTGCTGCTTTTCAATTCTTCACCCTGATGTTGTCCCCAGTGAGGCTCAGCTGTGATTAGAGATAAAGAACAACCCTGAAGACTTCACATTGTGGGTTAAAACATTGTAAACTGTCACTAAAAAAAAAAATCAGTAAAGATGAGGTTTTCAGTCCTTTCTTGTCTTTTGATTTATTCTCAGTCAATAGGATGTGATGACAGGATTGCTCCAGACTTCATATACATTGTATATTTTCTGTTTTCTGCTCTTTATTTCTGGAGATTGATGGATATCTGATGTTATATCTTTTAATAAGGTATTTTCATTGATTTAGGACTGTCTTAATTTTGGTTTCAGATTTATAACTGTAGTTAATCAAATTCTGTTGCATCTTAATTAACTTTAAAATAATCTTTAGTAATGAGATTATGAATGTTTAGAATTTGGACATTCAGAGGAACCTCTCTCATTGAACCACCTGTAGTTTTAAAGGAAAACATTATATGTACAGTGGGCATGCTTTTTACTACTGAAACATATCATGAAAAATGAGATAACAAGTGAAGTGAGGAGAAACGATATTTGATGCACTGCTATAAGCAGAAAAAAATTATAATGGGGTCTTTCTGTGTAATTATTGTATCCACAATCAAATTATTTCACTTGTTGCAATTCTGTCCCTTCTGTGGAAGGCCATGCCTAGCCAGGGATTAACAACTCTATGGCTGTGCTGCATAATTCTTTTTGTTTCCTGTTGTAAAACATGCCAAAACCCAGTGAAGTCACAGTTTGAGAATGAATTGTAAATTGCTGTAATACAAGAATGGCAAAAAGAATGAAACCCCTTGCTTCCTATTAACATCTTAAATTAATTGTCTGGCTACGAGAGCTCATTCCCAGGACCAGGACAGCTCTTCTTCTCATGGACCAGGCATTTTATTCTGATGATTCAACCTACTGTTTCATTCAAGATACCTTTTACCTATATTTTTTGAAGTTTTTCTTTGGGAATTCTGACCCAGACTTTCCTGACTGAGACTGTGAAATGTGACAACTTCACAGGCTTACGTACAAAGGTGGTTTGTGTTCTGCATAAGTCATGTTTTGAAGACTGAGTTAGTGACAAACTCTACATCTTAAAACATATTCTGAAATGAAATACATAATAAAGTAAGTGTACTAGAGAAAAAGCTGATACAGAAGTTGCCCAAGTGCCCTACATTTGGTCTGCTTGAGGGAGTTTAAACAGTCGCCTTCTAGGCATTAAATTTAGAGAGTCTTATGTTTTTAAGCAATGCTCTTAGCTAGAGATGGGACTAGAAAGAGAAGAATATAGGGCCAAGATTACCTGTGCAGATAGGCTCTGGTTGAAGGGAAGAAAGGGACAATTCAGTATTCATAAAAGATTGTCTTTAAGGGAAATTATTGTTAAATTTAGTAAAAGCTCACTGATTTTGCAAGCAATGGAGGGATCAGAGGGACTAGAATGCTGGGTGAGCCTGTGGGTCCCCCCCCCAAAAAATCTACTCTTGGCGGAGGAATAATAATGAAACAGTCACCTGAATAACGTGTGCTTCTGAAAGGTTATAATTTGGTGTCATGAGAAGGCCAAGCTCCCACTTCTAGTAACGGTGGCTACAAATTATTTTTTAGAATTTGAATTACTTTTGTTTACTTGTGCAAAACCTGTTGTGACTCCTTATATTTGCATAGAAATTAATATATCTGAAAAAAAGTATCAGAAAATGTGTCTAAAGTTCTTACTTTCAAAGTTATTTTACAGAAGCAAAAGCCAGTGTTTCAGCTGCTTACAGAGTAATGAACAGGTGTTCAGATGTTATGAAATGTATAGAAGTGGGATGAAGAAATGCAAATGTTTGAGGAGTGCTACAAAACAAACAAAAAAATCCCAAGATAGTAAATTCACCACCTCAAACAGGAAGACCTCTTGATATTGCCCCTATTTATGCTTCTCGAGACTGTGGCTGGGATGGTCTCCTGGTGGGAAAGACCAGTGTTCAAACCTCTCCACATCCTCTTCTGTGTGTGGCACTTGTTCCCTTGCGAGGCTGAAAGATGTTATTTTGGAAATGTCACACTCTTCAAAATGTATTTTATTTATTTATATTAACTCAGCTCTGCTTTCTCAATTTGATCTATATTAATGAATACTTTCTGGTAAGCCAAGACTGTATTTTTGTCATGTCATTTACTTAAAATTTACTTAAAATAAAAATAAGTCATCCATCTCTGCTAAAAATGTCCTAAAACCCCAATAAATGATTTTAAGTACTGGGCTTCTTTGCTCTTTTTGATTCGTGGGCAAGTAACTCAAATTCTGTAAACTTTGTGTTCCTGAAAAACTCCCTGTTCTGCATTCCCCATCTCCCGCTTTTCTTGTATCAAGAAATTTGTCTACTTTCATTCCTTAGAGAGGAACTCCGAGTTTTGTGTGTAGTCTTTGGAAAGCTCTCTAAAATATTTAGGACTCTGAAAACAACTGACAGTCTCTTTGTTCCTAACAGGACGAACTGGGGATATCAGCTTGGTAGGGAATAAATATAATACTTTTTCATTGTCCCTGTATTTAGCCTGTATACCCTTTTTTTAATTTCCTTTTTTTTTTTTTGTTATGGGTACCTTCAGGATAACTAACAGGTAAGGAGAAAAAGGTCTAATATAGATATATCTAGTATAGATAATTTCCCACTTTCTTGCCACAGCTATTATAACACGTGCTACAGTATACTGTGAACCTTACAGCCTCTGGAAAAAAGCTATGGAAATATAAAGATGAAGAAATAAAGCAATATACTGCTGCTACCTGGCCACTGTCAACTGTGAATAGTGGCATTTACTTTAAAGAATTGCAGTTTTATTAGGATCTAAGATTAAATCTGCTTATCAGCTTAAAAATTTGAGAACTTGCCAGCTCTGAAGAGAAAAATTCCCCTCATCTCTTTTTGCCGATGAGAAAAAGCAATAATGGCAGTGAATGAGTGTGAAGGACTGGACAATGTTAAATCTTTTAGTCTTGACCTCCCTCTTTTTCTGTAAATGAGCCCGTTTTTTTCTTTCAGAGACTTATGGTGAAAATGGCATCTGAACACTGAGGCAAATATACTTTACCAAATGACTGTTCAGTGCACGTGGAATAGTTTCACAGCGTAAAAACCATTTGTTAATGTGCTTTCAGAAGTTGCCATTTCCTCTCAGAGATTGCAGGAAGGGTGTCTGAGCTCTAGGTTTGCACAGGCACTGCACAGGAGCAGTGAGAGTCTGATGTTAAAAACTGCTTTTACAGTCCGTGGTGGTAGCCTAGGCTCTTGTCAGAAATCAGGGGAGGCTTACAAACTGATTTTGAAGCAACTATGTGACTCTAGGTGTAGGTTGCCTTTTCTCTCTCCCAAATGTGGAAGGAGTTAGCCTCATTTTCTCCTCAGTTGTGTGAGGCACCACATGGAGCTGGCCAGTTCCTAGTGGTTTCCAAAGGAATCCAATGGTCTGCAGCCCCCTGCCATCATGACCCCCCTGCTCTTCAATGCTGAGAAGATAGGGATGTGACTGATGAGGTGAGGAACGAGAAAGAGCAGATATAGCCATGTTCCTCCTCTCCTTTCAGGCTGAACAGAACATCACAGACAAGTTCTGCTAGTGAAACCTGCTGAGTTCAGATTCAGCTGCTCACCATGTCTTGCAGTCTGGACACTCTGTCATATCCATATCCAGGAGGGCCTCTGCTATGGGAATTACAGAATTCTTTAGCACAAAAGCTTGTGTTTACAATTTGCAAGGCAGAACTGTATTAAAGTGGCATATGAACCTGTGTCTCTGCATTGTGGTGATCAGCCTAGAAGGAATGGCAGTCAAATTGCCAGCTCTCTTATTTATTGTGGGAATGAGGGGTTGACTCCTGTGGGTTTGTTGTGACACTTTGTCATATGTTCCTTTGTTTTTTACTGTCTTTGCTGTTTGGGGCAAAGAGGAGGCTCATAGCAGTGAACCAAATACTCTTTGAATTGTGTAACTTTCTCTCTAACGACATAATGAGGTGATTTTATGTTTCATAGTATAAATAAGATATCAAAACCCAGACTGTCCACTTCATGACTTAATACACTGCAGATGATAGTTGTTCAGGTACAATGCTGTGCTAACATCCCTAGTTGGATGGATAGTCCAGTCCAACTGGATGGAAGATGCCAGGCTGGAGAGCCTGTCTCTTCCTGAAGGACAGTTAGCTTTGCTCTGCAGCCATCTGTGTAGTTTCTTCCTACTTTCAGACAAAAAACTTCTTACAATTACCTCTGCTGAAACTAATGGAATTATATCTGTCCAAAAGTGCTTTTGAGATAAGAAATGTGTCTTCTGTGGTTTATGGTTAATTCAGAAGTGTAGCAGTCAGAGAGAGTGTTCTTTCAAGGCACGATACATGTTTCTTCATATTGTACATCAGCTTGCATCAATAGCTACTGTCAAACCAATTCCTTTATGCCTCCAAGATGTCTGGGCTCTTTGGTTGGGTTGTAAGGCATCAACCACCAGTATTTATTTACACGGACACTGGATAAAATGGCAGATGAAAGCAGCATTGATGAATTGCAACACGGCAGAAATATAAACCACTGAGATTTGTACTCAAAAATATGAACAGTTTTGCCATCAGAGAAAACACCAGAACTCGGAAAAAGTGAGAGATGCTGTGAGTAGAAGAAAAATTATTTTCTCAAGTTAGTAATAAGCTGGCTATACCTAAGGGAAATGCAGTAAGGAATAGGATTCACTTTAGTCACCTTGGAGACAAGCTCTTCATCTGTCAGTAGATATTTAAATTATTATTAAAATATTTTATTATTACTATATCAACAACATGATTAATCAATGTTTTAATACATGGTGCTACAACACACTAATTTTCTGACATAGAACCAAATACAGATTTAGCATATGGATACCCTGGATGTGCTCTTAGTATTTATTAGCCAAGTCTTAAGAACTGCCTGTGACTGTATGAAGATGGATGCTTTTGTATTTTTATCTGCCTTGTGTTAATGCCTTTTTTTGTGTTACTGATTCCTGAACAAGCTGCAGTATGGCATGTCCCTTTAATTATATGCCTGTGCTTAGGATGCCCAGATAGAGACTTCAGGGTTTTAAAGTGTGAAAGAATCCCTTTTATTTGAGATGAACACAGCGTGCACAGGGAACAGAGCCCCTCCCGGATCTGCATGGGGGAACTGGGGATTGTTTTAATTTATGTATGTGTGGATACATGTGTGAATACCAGTTTTTTAAATAGTATAGATGTCAGCTCTCTGGGGTTTTTTATCCCCTGAAAATTTGGCATGGAAATATTCTAGTGCACCTCGTGAGCTGAGTCTTTTCCTTGAGCCAAAGCAAATACCCTGTATCCGTCATCCATGATGATGTGTCTTCCTTGTATTTTAAGAAATAGTAGATTTATGGGGCATTTATCAGAATACAAGAATCTAGTACTTATTTGAAAACAGCAAGAAGATTTGTATAGCCTAGAATCAGTGCAAATTATATGCTATGTAATTGTATGTACGAGAAATTAATATCAGTCTTCCATTGTTTAGGAGGTCTTTATGGCCCTGTGTAAGCCTCAAAATAATTTAACCACAGTGATTTCACTATTCCTGCACAGTTTTCTTCCTTCATGCTTTCTCTAAAACTGTTTTAACAGCATCTGGTTCTGGGACAGTTTTCCAAGGTCAAAGCAGCATATGATTTTACCCTTCCAAAATCATTGTGATGATTCAGAAGCAGAGTTCAGAGCATGTGACGTGTTGGGTTAGAAAATTTAAAATTAATAAATAGAAAGCTGTTCAGAAAGAACTGTAAAAATGATGAAGGGCTTGTAGGAACTGATTTATGAGGCAAGACCAGAAGTTAGATGAGGAGAGCTTGGCTGAAGGGATGGGCTGAATGTGTGTTCAAATATGTGCATGAACAGTCAGAGAGGAGCTGAATTCAAGATTTGTGAATTCAAGATTGTGGACTAGACAAAAGAGTTGTTTTAGGGCTTTCAAGATAATAAGGTAGAAGTAAGGAACAAAGTTGTTACAATTTCTGAAAAACTGGAAGGTAAATAGAAACTGATTGTTAAATAGAAAATCGCTTATAAATATATGTATATATTCAGCTTTGTTAGACTGTAGGATTGATCAGTCTATTGTATCAGTAGATTATTTCACTTATTTGTTATTTGGGTTTGTGAAAGCACTACAGGAGGACGAAAAGCTGTTCTTTGCTGGAAGAAGGTGGATAACTTTTAAAAAAAGTCTTTTTAAATCTTGAATATCAGTGTTTTGTGAGAAAGCAGCGTGTGCTCTACGTCTTGTTATTGTGCATTATTAATTTTTCCTTGACATTTATTATACCCAGAAATAGGAAAGCAGTCTAGATAAAGTAGTCGCTCCTTTCCTTTGATTTCCTAGGATGTCAAGTGAGTTGCCTCAGAAAGGCTGGCAGTTGTGTTAAATGATGGGTTTATGACTCAATAGGGTTGCAGTACATCACTCACCTTAATGAAAAACAATGCCTAACTAATTAAAATTGCACCTATCAGCTGCTAAAATGACAGTTATTAGCATCATTCTTACAGGAATTAAGTGGAGTGGAAACTTGAAAAATCTTGATTTTGCCTTTCCATCCTAAATGGGTCTCTGATTCTTCATTCTTTAGTACTTAAGACATAACAAATATGGTGATAAAATTGCTTAGATTGCTTTTTCACAGGCTAAAGGAAATAGAATTTCTAGTTTAAAATGAGTAAATTAAGTGGGTTGACCTTGACTATCTGCCAGGTGACCACCAAGCTCCTTTATCACTCCCCTCCTCAACAAGACAGGGAGAGAAAAATATAACAAAAGGCTCACGGGTCAAGATAAGAACAGAGAGAGATCACTCAGCAATTACCATCGTTGGCAAAACAGACTTGACTTGAGGAAATTAATTTAATTTATTGCCAATCAAATCAGAGGAGGATAATGAGAAATAAGAACAAATTTAAAAAAGACCTTCCCCCTACCCCTTTCTTCTTCCCAGGCTCAACTTCAATCCCGATTCTTCTACCTCCTCCACCCAAGCAATACAGGAGGCTGTGGAATGGGAGTTATGGTCAGTTCATAATGCCTTGTCTCTGCTGTTCCTGCCTCCTCACACTCTTCCCCTGCTCCAGCATGGGATCCCTTCCACAGCAGAAAGTCCTTCATGAACTGTTCCAATGTGGGTCGTTCGCACGGGCTGCAGTTCTTTGTGAGCTGCTTCAGCCTGGGTCCCTTCTGTGGGGTCACAAGTCCTGCCACCAAACTTGCTCCAGTGGGGGGTTCCTTCCATGGGGCCGAAGGTCCCGTCAGGAGCTTGCTCTGGTGTTGGCTGTCCATGAGGTCACAGCCTCCTCTGGGCATCCACCTGCTCTGGTGTGGGCTCCTCCAGGGGCTGCAGGAGGATCTCTGCTCCCCCATGGATCCCCATGTGCTGCAGGGGCACAGCTGCCTCACCACGGGCTGCAGGGGAATCTCAGCTCTGGGGCCTGGAGCACCTCCTGCCCCTCCTCTTCCACTGACCGTGGTGCCAGAGCTGTTCCTCTCACATATTCTCAATCCTCTCTCCCAGCTGCTATTGCACAGGGGTTTTTACCCTTTCCTAAATGTGTTATCAGGAAGTGCTGCCAGTGTTGCTGACGGGTTCAGATTTGGTCAGTGATGGGTCTGTCTTGGAGCCAGCTGGCATTGACTCTGTTGGACATGGGAGCAGCTTCTGACATCTTGTCACAGAATCCACCCCTGTAGACCCCCTGCTACCAAGACCTTGTCACCCAAACCCAATACGGTAAAATGAGAGTTTCTTTTCTCTAGGAAGTCATGTGTTGTAATTGATAATGGCATAAATTCTCTTTCAATACTTTCTCAGCAGAAGGACATGTTCTAATTATGGTTTTGAGAAGGAAAACTACTTCTGGATTGTGATACGAGGGCCTTGACTGTTGTGGAAATATAATGTTTTTTGTTATACAGTCTTCTCAGTCTTGTGTTACAGCCCATCAGCAGGAGCTTTAGCCCTGTCCACGTTGTTCCCTAACTGTTTTCGTGTATGTATATGCTAACATCTAGGCTCCTGCTTCCTCTTTAGCTCAGTTTCATCTCTTCTTTTCCCAATGATTTGCACTGACATGAGATTTGTAGTCTCAGAATTATTTTCAGTTACAAAAATGAGAACTTTGTGTTAAGAAGAATCTCAGAGACACTTCAAAGTAGGGTCTTTATTATGTAATCTCATGAATTCTATGTGGAGTGGCTTTACTTTGACAATCATCACTTTTCGTGGTTTTTGAAGTCTCTAACAGTGGGATTATGTTTTCATGAAGCAAACAGTGTCCTGTCTGGCTCTACTATGTGGGTGACTTCATGCTGTGTGCTGTAATGTGACTAGGTTACACTGCTGTTAAAAAAAAAAAAAAGTAGTTTGAGGTGTATGTGGAGGGAAGAGAAAGCATTGGAAACCATTGGAGATGAGGAGTATTTTGCATTGATTTTTGATATTGACTTTCTATCCACAGCTTGCCTAGTTCTGCTGTTCCTATTTTTTTCATTCTTTATTTACAACTAATGTTGAATGACCAATGAAATCAGGCTAGAATTTGCTTCTTAATCTAGATGGTGAAAAGGCATTCAATGGAGATAGAAGTCTCCATCCTTTTATTGATAGTGGAAACTCATGTTGTTTTAATAATGGTTCTCTGCAGAGAAAAATACATGGTTTCATTGACAGCAATCTAAGAGTTGCTATTTTGCTATTACATAAAGTTTAATCTAGCTTGAAAATTTGAGTCAGAACACGGCATTTGAAACCAGTAATGCTCCCTCAACCCTCCTTTTCTTTCTCCTCATTCAGGATGAGATCTTTGTTGATTTATCTCCCTCTGCAGTGTGCACATAAGTGCACACACACACACACACACACATACACATGCAGCAGGTTGGTTCAAAGCCCATTAAGATCATGGTGTCTTTCTGTTGACTATCACAAGGATGCTTTCACCTGAGGTATGCTTCTGCCACTCACTGCCCTGCTGTGCAGTCCTGTATTTTATGGAGAATTTTGCTGTTTTTTAAGAGTACTGGTAAAAGCCCTTCTTAGTCGTGCTGGAATTGGGCCTTATTGCTGATAACACGCTCTGAAATATATGTAATGGTGCTGGTAATAAAATAGTAATGCACTATCAGGAATAACTACATAATGCTGCTTCTGTTCCCAACCTCCACTGCCAAAGGTGTGCTGTGTACTACAAATTAAAATTCTGCTTCTGCAAGAGTCTCAGAAACCTTGCTTGCAGTGAGGCTCTTTGCCAGAGGGCACGTGCCCATTCAAGATCTTCCATTAAAACATCAACCAAGCAACAGACTCACTCCCAATTAGCTTTCCTGGCCAGGGAGGACTGGCTCTGCATCTCTCTGCTCCATTCTTCCTTTGTGCTCTGACCACTTGCCTTGGTGGAACTTGAGGGAATCCATGTGAATGTATTCCTCAGGAGCTGACACTGATAAAGGAAAAGTATGTAAAATATCATTGACTCTCTATGATTAATAGGGAATGTAGTAATTTAGATGCAGATTTACTAGAAAAGAAATATTAAGGACCACAGTGTTCCCATTTCTTCTTTTTTTTTTTAACCACAGCTAAACATGTGATTCTCTTATCAAAGGGGAAAGCATTAAATCACCAATTCAATTTCATAGCCAAAAGCAAAGCAGTTAAAGTAACATTCATGCTAAGTGTTGAGGCAGGACTTAGGGTTGCAGGTAAAGAATATTTTTATGATCATCTGTTGGATTCCCTCCCCCCCACCTCCTCTTACTGTTCCTCTTATTTATCTCACCTCAGGTTATGCAGTCTTATTGCAATCTCCAAACCAGAAATGCCCCTTTCAGTAACCAGTGCTATAAATCACACCTGATTATCATATTTGCTCGGATGAGAAATGCATCTTGCATTTTTCAGTTATATCAATTAAGGTTATATTTATATTATAATTTATATATTTATAATATCTAAAATTAGGTATTTTTCTTCTGCTGATGTTTCCTTGTTTATTTAGTTTTACATTACAGATTAAATTAAATTTAAAAAGGCACAAACAATAAGACTAGATTGTGCAGCAAGGATGTGGAACACAAAAATGTGTTTAGCAAGGCTCTAAGGGATACTCAGGAACTGGTTTGCAATGATCCATAATTTTCTTATCTGAATATGATATTTTTCTCTATCCCTCTGTGGAAACTGATTAACAGGGAATAATCTGGACCCATGAAAATAAAGTCAGTAAATCCTCTATCATGTGGAACCACCTGGTTTGAATTATGTGGCATTGAAGAGGCATTTCTGCAATTGCTCAGCAGTGGTGATGAGTCTGCCACTTCAAGTTCAGTGTTTCCTCATGGATTTTTCAGCAGAGCTGGATAGAGGAACAGGATGTAATGGAAACAGTTGAATAATGAATTGTTGGAAAGATGTTAAGAGAGAACAGTTGGGAAAATGCAAATAGTGTCGTGAAGGCCATAAATAGAGAAAATAGGGCACAGTTGGTGTTTACCAACATGGGACAATATCTTTCCATTATCTGTGTGCTGCACAAATACTCATTGAGTGAAAAAATTACTTCAGTATGAAATTGTGGAGTATTAATTTTATATGATTTGTGCTACTAATGTATTATATGTCTCATTTACTACAGCAGTATATACTAAAAAACATCATAAAATACTAGCCTAGTAATCTTCCAGGGACTGTAGGGTTTTTTTGGACATAATAAAGACACCACCCCCCAAAAAAACCCAACAAACCATACAGTTTTCACAAGCATTTAATTTTTCAGAGGGTTACAGTGTCCTTCAAAATGCCACAGTAAAATGTTGCTGTGGGCACAGGGATTCTAGATCAATTATATGGGTAGCCTTCTACAATTTATCATTTGAAGATAGCATCTGGGTGGATTTGAAAGAGTAGGCCAGTCAATATCACAGGACATAGATAGAAGGAGACAAACTGGGTAAGAGTATTGGGCTAAAAAATAGAACAGTGACGCAAAAATTGTGGATGGAGGTATAAAACAAGTGCTGATGGAACCAGGTGTTTAATGTAATTGCTCTCAGTATAATGGCATGAAGAAAGAATTGTTTATTTTGAAACAGTAATCCATTGTTCACCCTTAGCCATTAGTAAAATCAGATAGAAGGGATTAAAATGAAGCTGAGTGAAAATGGATGTAGTTCTTTCAATGTATCGTTTTGCTTGGCTAATACAGGTGAATGGAAGATTAGAGAAAAACAACACTTCCCTCACCTCTTCCCACAGTATAAGCATCCACTGGTATCTCTAAGAATGTTTGGAAAGATAATAAATAAGGAGGTGAATCTGTTACAGAAATCTTACATTCCTTTTCCAACAGCAGTCTTTATTTCATCCGTGCTTACTGAGATCCAGAAGGAGTTTCTTTCAAAGGTGAAATCAAAGCCAAAGCAAGTCTGGCTTTGGGAGTACATTTATGTAGTAAACTAGGAGCAATCTTTCTTGGGAACAGAGCTCTTTTCATAAGAATGAGGTGATTATATTGCTGAGGTGATTATATTTTCTAATGGGCAGTAATATATTTGTGAGCAGTAGTAGCGTAACCTTTTGTTTGTTGTAGACTTATGTAATGGCAACTCTCACAGCCCAGCATGAAGTGGTTAGATTTAGAATAAATTCTCATGCATTAAGAGTCTTTGAAGAAGAAAAATGGGTGAAAGAGTAGTACTAAGGGAGAATAGTCCAGTTGGATTTATTATATGTAACTCTTCATACCCCTTTCCCTGTAGTAATTTCTTGGAGGTTTCCATCATGGGCTCTAGCCAGGGGAAAGCAATTAAGTTCCTCTGTGTCCCAGACAGGCACCACTTCTGTAAGGGAATGGATATTCACATATTTGTTGATCTGTATGGATTCATCAGAGGGATGTGGCACAGATCAGCCCCTTGTCATTGTACTCCAGGTTTTAGTGATGGAGAGCAGTGTCAAATTGTTGATTCCAAACTTTAAAGCTCGTGGTTGCCCGGAGATGTGCTGTGCTGACAGACTGTGACAGGGTAGCTCACGTTTTACTGTTTGGCTTATCAAACCATTTTTGGTGGAAAGAATTTGTCCCACATATGCCTTGTGATAAGCTCTTTTTTTTACCATCTTCTCCTCAACAATTACAGGATTCCCAAAACATCTCCTGCTTTATGGAAAAATATACAGGATACCTGCTGCAGGATGGGAAAAGCCACTGACTTTTGATTTTTTCAATTTCTGATGAACTGCCAGACATGATTATTGTGGTGAAATTGAGCAATATTTTCTTTATTGGGTCCCTATACCCATGCAAGCATTTATTATATTTACAAGGATGAACTCTGGGTACCCCAACGTTTTACTTATAATGTAAATTTTTATTTATTGCCAAAATAACACTTGGAGAAAAGCTTTGAGAAAAATTCTCTTCTGAGAAAGATAGCATGTACAAATATCATTATTTCCTAACTTTAAATAAGTGTGGGTGATGGATAGAAGGATTTATAATGTGAAATACTGAACACACCATCTCTAAAAAAATAATAAAAAGAACAGCAGTTTTTGAGTGTTTTTTAAGGTAAAACTAATACAAAAGAACAAGCTAACGTCATCATAGGACTTACAGCAACATGGGTTTATTTCTAAGTTCATATTTTTACAAGAGAAGCTTTCAAAATGCTTCATATTTGAATGGCATTCTCTTTCTGAGTTTGTCTCTTATCTCTCTCTGAATTTAGCTCTTACCTACTCCAGTGTCCTTGGCAATACAGTCAGGACTGTTGCTCTGACTATGGATAGAGTTGCCCCTGATCTCTGCTGGTTCATTACCTAGTCCTGTTGTCAGGGGACACAGCAATAGCTCTGTAACCCATGAAATCTCCTGTGTGCTCACACAGCTTCTCCTGTTGAAGGCTTGCTCCTGCAAAGTTCCAAGACCCAACAACTCCTGTAGGGCCATCACCATCTTATATGGGATTAACTGCATTCTAGATGAAGTGGTCTAATTATAATCAGCATAGAATCATAGAATGGCCTGGGTTGGAAGGGTCCTTAAATATAATTCCAACTCCAATGCCATGGAATGAACACCTTCCTCTAGAACACTTCCAGGGATGGGGCATCTACAGCTTCTCTGGGCGTGCTGCTCCAGTGCCTCACCACCCTCATAGGAAAGAATTTCTTCCTAATGTCTAATCTGAACCTACCCTCTGTCAGTTTGAAGCCTCAGAACAAAGCAGTTTCTCAGTATTTCTCCCAGGCTACCTGTCATTACATATTACTTTTTACTTTTCAGAGCACTTATCACAGTTTAAGAGGCATAAGTTGTTGTCCTCTTTTTTTTTTCTTTTCTTTTTTTTTTTTTTTTCCTTTCTGATAGACACCAGGTCATTTCCCTGAGATATAAAATTCTCTCTTCAAGTAGCTGCTGGTATTCCTGAGTATGTTAAGATACCTGGAGGTGTCAAAGAACCTCTCTGCCATAATGTCCATGAAAGGATGTAACGAATGCTCCTCGAATCCCTTATAGCAGAGTGTCCTCAAAGGCATTGATCTGCCCTGATGAAGTCCAAGAGGCCAGAGAGTAGCTGGAGAGCAGGGATGGTGGCACTGAGTTTGGTAAAAGCCCTGAATCCTGCTGGCCAGGCAGACTGGAACAGAGCAGTGGCTTGCTTGTTACATTGCCTCTGATAAGCCACTGAGAGGAAGAGCAAATTAAGCAGCATCTTTAAAGAATTCAAAGTCCTTATACACACTCAGACACACTCCTTAGTAGCCTGTTCTGCAGCTCTGCATTCTAAATAGAAATATCAGTATATTTTCAAAGTATAATTAGAAAGAAAAAATTAAAAGGCTTGGATAATCCTGGATAAAGCAATCTTTTTTAACTTCAGTCAGTTCTAAACATCACAGCAGCTGCTATAATAGTACAAGAAGAATTTTGACTTGGTTTTTTTTTTCTAGTTGCTTTGGCGTGTTTGAGCAAATGACTGAGCTACTGCTGTTAGCCAAAACCTGTTTCCCCAAATGTTTAATTCTGCTTTCTGTGATTATTTTTAATCTGTGTTCTCTAAGCTGCGTTATCATATGTGAATTCTGGCTGCATATTTTTAAAAATAATTTATTTGCAACTATCAGAGATACCTTATGAATAAGTTATCAACCATCCCTAAGAGCTATAGCTGCAAACATTTTAAAAAAGTAATATTTATAAGTCTGTGAACATTTTTCAATTAATGTGTTTATCAAATGAATGCACTTAGGGTTAAGAAAACAGCTCCTCTCTGTTAGGAACAAGACCACATTACTTATATTTTCTTTAATGCCAACATGTCAGTGGCAGCTTTTGAACTGATTGAAATGATCCTTTAGGAAAAGTTCAATTTAAATAAACTGTTTTTATCCTAAGAGATCTCAAGGCTCTTTGGGACCATCCCACCAAACCAATGGCACAGACCTTTAATAATGCATCATAAATTGCCAGTGTAGTGATGGAAAGCATAAAGCAAAGTAGAACTGCAAGTTTTCAGTTTTCCTTAGAGAGGAGCAGAATTTAGTAGAATAAATAAAAGGAAAAACTTCTCACTGAGAGGGACACTGGATAGTCTGGACAGCAAGATTTAAGAATTTGGGTGCTGTCTTTCATGATAAGATTGTGCTATTTTGAGGAATGATGACCAAAAATGACTATAGATGAAATTCCCTGGCTCCAAAGAATCAGGGAATTGGTTGGATCATTTGAGATTCAGGTTATGAAAATCTCTATTTTTTAAATTTTTGTTTTTTAAGGCAAAAAAATCATAACCTTAAGAGGCTAATGATTAGTGTGTTACTGTAAGCACTTGCAAGGATGGAGAAGGGGATTGTATTGTACCTAGGCAATGTTTTAATGTCTAAGGCTGAACTCATCAGGGTGGCTTTTAGGAAATAACCACTTTCCTGGGGGGATTGTTTATTACTGTAGCTGAGAAAGAGGTAGCAAAATGTTGTGATCTCTTTTCAAGAATAACCAGTTGCTTTCTTGACTGTGATTGGTAGAAGTATTTAAGTTGAAGACTATTGAAATAAAGACCAGGAAGGTACCTTCACTTGAATTTTTATTTTTGTCCTTCTCAGGAATGTCACGTTAGTTCAGGGCTGGAAAGTGTGACTGTTCAAATATGATTTGCATGTGAATGTGTGCTTTTAAATATTTATTTATTTGTTTAACCTAATAGTTATACAATTACTATCCCTAAGGGGCAGATAAATAGACAGAAAGCAGATTTGAAATATTGATACTCTTGTCCTGATCGTAAAGTAGGTATATCAATGTAAAGCACTTTTACTCTATGCCCAGAGGAAGAGGCTGCACCATTTTAATGATGCTCTAAAAGTCAAAATGATAATACTTCCTGATATTATTCTATTGATGGTTATTCTATTGCCTATGGATTCCCAGGTGATGCTACACCAGCCCTAATTTATGAAGGCATTTTTCGCTGATTAGTTACTTAACGACATTAGGGTAATATTTCTCAGCCTCGTTGAAAGGGAAAATTTTACTTCTGCTTATCTGCTCTTGTTTTGGGTTATTTCCCTGCCTCTGAATGGGCAGCAGCTCCATCCTCAAGTCAGAGGGTTGCCCGTGTTTGCATTGCTGCCCTGCCTTGGAGAACATGAATTGCCACGGAGGAAACTGGTAAACAGTTGTTGGTAAACAGTTTTAAGGCTCGTCTAAACATTTGCAGCCAGTAATTAGTCTTTTCTTACCCAGGCAACTGGGGGAAGCTGAGCTGCTGCCAGCTCACAGGGAACTGCTGACTGCTGTGTCTAATGCTTTATGGCTCCCTGAGGGTTCTATTGCACAGTTTGAGAAACCAGCCCTGTGCTAGAGGTAAAAACCAGGTATGGGGTGTCTAAGACATATGAGATCTATCAAAAAGATTACAGGCAGGGTGGGGGGTAAAAAGGAAAAACAAAAAGGCAAGTGGAGATGAAGTCAAATGAGTCTGGCAGTGGAAAGGAGGTAAGAGCAGGAGAGGACAGAATCAGGGAGAATTTGGAGAGCAAGTAAATATAATGACCAAGTTGCTGCTTAGTCAGTGGAGTGAAAAAGGCATGTGTTCATTTTTGCATAAGCATAGGTTGACAGGAATTTTAGGGCCTGTCTTTTGCTCCACCACTGTTGTGCTCCGCTGTTTTGGAAACTTGGTTGATATGATTCCATCAGCTTGTGAACATATTTTAAGATTTGATATTATTTAAATAGTAACACTGATTAACTTTACATTTTTAAAAATCCAGATTATTTAGACCAGGGTCTAATACAGTTCAGGTCAATGCATAGTATTGACTTGAATAAAAAGAGGGAAGGGGAATTCCTTCCCTCCTCCCCCTTTAATAATCATGAATTAGAGATCTTTCTGCAAAGCTGTCTTTTTTGTTGTTTTTTTTTTTTTTCCCTCCTGGTTTTGATTTTCTGTCTTTATTTCCTTAAAGTGTGCCCAAAAATTCTAATTTAGTTTGGTAAAATATACTCCCCAACCAGAGGGCAAGTAATTGGGAGAGAGATGCAAAAAGTGGAATTGATTCTGATACAAATACAAAATCTGTTAGTGCTCTGGAACACTTCATGCTTGTTTCATTTTGTTTTGGTTTGAATGTTACTGTCTTTCAGTAGTTAAACAATGAAGCCCCAAACAACAGGTGATGATACTACTAAAGGGATTATTGTTGAATGCATGCAAAAAATTGGTCTGCAACTCCAGAGAAAGAGGGTGCTTTGTTTCAAGATTGTTCACTTATGGTTATTACAGGGCTAAGAGTTTAAAAAATACGAGGTCCATTTCTCTTTTGGGCAAATGGACAAAGCTCCCATTGCCATTAATAGGAACTGTGCCATCTTTACAGCTGAGATTATTTTGGTTTGATGTGACTTATTGGAGCGGACAAATAGTAAAAAGATGCTCTAGTTGAGATTTGGTGTCTCATTGTCATCTTTCAATATTACAGATATTTAGCAGTAGAATTCTCAGTGAGGCATGAAAGGAGTTTGGACAGTTTGTAAAGTACATTTGCAGACGAGAAAGCCTCTTTCCTGGGCTATGGGTTGAACGCCCTTTGTATTGTCTTTCCAGCCCACCTTGTTTTGTTGGTTGGTGTGAGCTGATGAGTGCCTGCAGTGGCAAATCACCTGTCAGGTGCTGAGCTGGTGGTTCCACTGAGATACTTTTCATGTGTTTTATCCCAGTGTACTCATAGCATTGCTAAATCCACTGGCAACTAATAAAAGATAGTACATGTATATTTGCCTGTGACTTCACAAACACTATTTACAGCTGTAAAGAGTAACGGTGATAACTAATTAGCTACAGGGTATGTGAGTACTGCAGTAAAGAGAGCTCTGTATGGATAATGAACCCGTTAAGGAAACACTTGAACCCAGTAGGACACCACTCACCAAGCCAACCCACCCTGCAACATAATAGTCCATGCTGAAAAGCTGAAGCCCAAATGTCTCTGTTGTTGCAAAGCTGAGCTTATGTAGATGGAAGCTGGTGATATGTACATGATCATTATACTGTGTCAAGTCTCATTTTGAAGACCATAAGTATACCTTTTTAAAAGAAAAACAGACTACTTCACCAGCCTAGAGAGAAACATAAATCATATATTTTTGTCACCTCAAAAGACCACTAAAAGATGAGCTTTAATATTTCAAATGCGACAAGCAATCTGTACACATGAATCACAATTTGAGTTCCATTACAGCTGAGCTGATATATGCCACTGTGTTCTTTATGGATTTTACTCTAACAATATTAAGTAAAAACCCAAAGCCTTTTGTGATGAATACCTAACCTTTTACAAGAATTTGTAGAATTGAGGTCCAGAACAACAGTTTTAGCGTAGCCCTACAAGCGTTAATAAGAAAATGCTGTTGCCAGTTTTGACCTCTTAATATTATTCTCTTGAAAGAAAATGTGTGTATTAGTAGAAGGCTAATATTGCAAAGATAAAAGAAAATGCGAAATGCTGAAACGGTTTATGGAAAATGCGCCAAAGAAAATGGGCAAAGTTTGAAGGGATGGATCTTTTGTTACTTCTGCTTCCTTTGTTAAGCCTGGGCTTTTTCTTCCTGGACTCTAGAACTTCTGCAGCAACCCAGTGCCAGTTTTCCTCAATTCCTCTATTTATAGTCAAGTCACCACTTGAAGTCCTTAGTCTCCTTTTCAGATATTCTCCCATGGCAATATTTTCATATAGGTTGTGAATTTTCTTTTTATCTCTGGCTATTCTTGTATCTTTTGTTACAGCAATCTGGGCCTTTCTTGCAATGAATCAAAGTTCAAATTCCTTCACCTTTGAGACTTTTAATCCTCTCTCTTCTCCTTGGGGGAAGAAAGAGAGGTGTATAGTCCAATGAATTCAGTGAGGAAGCTGGAGATGAAGAGTAGTGCATAAGGTTAATTTTCAGGTGAATTGGTTGCTGTTTTGACATTCTTGCTTTCTTTACAGACATCTTTTATTCCTTTTCCTTTTATGCTAGAAAATTATTAGATATGCAAGAACAAAACTCCTCAAAGCTATGCTCCAAAAGCCTATTAAAAATAGTCTGCAAGCAGAACAGTGTGAACACGCGTCAACACCTGAGTGTTTCCCAAGTGGCTCGAGCACTCAGTGGTGTGATAACAAGACGTGGGAGGAATTTTTGTGGCTTTTATCTTTCATATATTGATGCTCCCGACTTTTTAAAATTCATTTAATCAACTGGCACTGCAACTGAAACAACAGAAATGCAGGAATGAGATAGTTTAAGGTGTTTGCAGTGATATACAAAGTATTTTGCCTCCAGGCCATCATTTCTAATTCATCCCAAGTTGGCAGCAGTGAGAAATCACTGCCAACTGACAGCTGTTTGCTGGCCAACATGAAGCAATTTAGCTAGTAGTTCCTGCTGGACAGCTGTCTGTAATGTGGAAAGTGTGAGTGCAGCTGGCATGTGTTTCATTTTCAGAGACTCGAAAATGTGGGTGTATCTCAACTGCAGCCACTTCAGTTGAGGAAGGTTAAGCAGGATACCGGAATTTAGGTAACCAAGAACTCAGCATGTGCACAATTAAACTCCCCCACCTTCTGGGGCTGACTGCTGGCAGTGCTAATGCCTTGTAGCACTTCCACTGAGTCTCCACAAGCATGGTGTGTTGAGGAAGAAGGGAGTCTAGCTTGGGCTCTACAGATGGCTGGGCAGAGGCTGCACTGTGGGGTGACCAACTCACTGGTACTCCAGCCTAGGAGGTTCTTCAGCTGTGTTGTCAATTGATACCTTTCCTGAGTGGGAGCAATCAATACCAGAAAGAAAGTAATAGGGACAAAAAATGAGTCTGATTCATCTTTCTTTGTGTGGACGTACGTAACACTAGAATTAATACTTTGAAAACCATGAATTACTTCATGTAAAGTCTGTGCTGCTAAGCAGAAAATCTATCCTGCTGAGAGAAAAATAAAGAAAATTCTTCAGTGTAATGTCTGGTTCTGCGAGGAGGGAAGGGGGGAAGATTTTACAGTTTACAATATCACAGAGCTTTGAGATATTTAAACAGGCAAGCAAATGATAGGTTTGAGTCACTCTTGGGAAAACAGTTTTGATTTTTGGATTTGCAGCAGCAATAGAGATTGCTTAAGCTGAGGTACGGGGTCAAGTTTTTGCTGCTCAAAGTCATCTGTTTTTTCTTTTGACATGATGCAAAGCAGGCATAAAATGGGCTTAGGTGACCAGTTCAGTCTTCTGCTTGTGTGAGATGTGGAAGTGGCACAGAGCCCTGTCCAGTAACTCCTGCACAGAAACTCCTGTGTTTCAGGGACAGGGCACTGTCAGAGTACTTGGGTTAATACAGAGGTCTGGAGCACTCACTGTCCAACTGAGCAGTTGAATCTGCTTCTACATTGTCCTTACAAACATTGCCACGTCATATCTGACCAGCACTGCAACTGATACCATGCTGTACAGAGTTACTATGCCATAAAGAGTTAGGATTTTCAGTATGGTATACTTCTGACACTATTTTATGTGTTTGAAAACTGCATCAATTTTTGTTTTTTAACATCGTAGGAAAAAATCCAAACGGATGCGGTACTTTTCCAGAGTTAAAAAAAATGGTGTTTCAAGAAGAACAGTGTGAAGGAACCCATTACTATGATACAGGTGTTTTAGCTTTATTTTAAGGAATATTTTTTACTGAATTTTCCTTGCTCCTTAATGCTGATGTTTAACCGGATTGCCTTTGGAGTTGTAAATGGAATTTATTTTCTCCAATGTCCTTTCACTGACTGTAACCTTTTTTTTTTTTTGGTGGTTCTTCCCTGCAGATATTGATGAGTGTGCTGCCAAGATGCATTACTGTCATGCCAATACCGTGTGTGTTAACCTGCCTGGATCCTATCGCTGTGACTGTGTCGCAGGATATGTCCGTGTGGATGATTTCTCCTGTACAGGTGAGCTCTCGGGTACAGCAACGGTGCTGTTGTACTCCACGTGCTGTGTGTGTTATTGAGCTTCTGGGTACTCCCTGTTCCATCCCAAATGCCACGGACCAGCTGGTCCTTTGCCGGCGTAAAATTTAGGCGCAAGCAGGGGAGATAAATGTGGTGTGAGGTACCTTTCCTATGTGTGAGCCCTTTGGAATTAACTTGGAAGGTGGCTGAAGAAGGCCTGTGGTGCAGCCACTGAGTGCTGTTGTCAGGCAGGACACGGTCCTTTTGTGCCCCACGTCTGGCTCTGTGCGAGGTGCGGAGGCTGAGATCGGATCTCACGGGCTGTGGGAAGAAATAACGCTTTGTTAGCTGTGGTTTGAGACTGGTCAGTGGATTGAGACATGAGAAATTATCCAGGAGGAGAAGGTTTCTGGACAGAGCCGAGAGCAATGTGTAAAAGGAAAACTGAAAATGTATAAAGTCCTTCAAACCAGTTATTTTTAGGCGGTTTGGAAATTGTTGTTAATGCTGAGAACTAATGTCTCAAGGACTATGACACATTGTTCAGAAAAGAGAGCAAGTGTGATAGCATTAGACTATAAATCTTTTTTAATATCTATCAGCAAAATTATCTCTAAAAATTTTTAATGGAAGGTAGGTAAGTCTCATTTCCATTTAGGGGTTTCTAAGGGACCTTCTCTGGCAGTCTCAGAAAAATATGAGAAGCTGCTGAACTGCTCATCCCAGCTCTACCTATCTTGGATAACATCTTTCAATCACAACACTCCAGAAAGGCTGATCTTGGGATTATTTTGATGGATTATTTTGATCAGGCAAAGGAGGAAAATATCAGGCAGGTTTGTTGAAATGGATATGTCAGCTTGGCACAATACCATGTTTAGAATGGTGTTGGGGGAGCTGTTTTCTCAAGTGGAAAGATGGCACAGGAGTGTTCAATATGAGAATGATTTCCAGCCTGGAATAACTACATTGTAATGCACGTTATCATTAGGGAAGGTCATAGGAAATGTTGACTTTTATGATGACAGCATGTCTTTTAGCTAAGATTATGTAGTTTATAAAACTGTAGGAAAGTCCTGCCCACCTCTTGAGAGAGGCTGGTACTAAATTGTTGTCAGGAAGCTGATTTTTATTTTGCCCAGAGTCATTATTTCTGTATAATCTGTCTCTTTTGAGTTTTTCTTGATCTTTTATAATGTCACATGACAGATGGAGACCTTAAAGTTTCAGATCTTCAATTCTGTTCTAAACATGTCTGCTGGGTGAGGTAGAAGCCTTCACAGTGATGGGGAGAGTGTTCTTGTTAATCTGACACTTGCTTTTCCATATATGCACTACTAATTTCCTAATAATCCTTTCTTTCCAGCAAGACACTATCATTAGGCATGCAAAGGGTTTAGAAAGCAAGGTATCTGTGATTTACCAAAAAAGTGTGAAGTAGTAAGACAAGTTGCTTGACAGTAATGGGTGAGCATCCAATTAAAATGCATGCACACACAAAAAAATCAGGAGTGGACTTGGGAACAAATAATAGAATGAGGGAGATAACTATTTCTTGCAGGTTTATTGTCTTGCTAAAAAGACTTCGTTTTTGACATCATGGTTAAAAAGCACAGCAGGTGTGTAACATAGATCAGGAGGAACTTAGTTCATTGCCTGTTGTATCTAGGAATGATGGTTTGTTATAGTAATAATAACAACTGTGGTTAAAATAAGTACTGTGCAATAGAAACACTAATCCTGTTTTGCATTTTGCATTATGTTTATACAGATTTTAAGCAATAATAGCAAGGATTAAAAAAAAATAATAAAAAAACCCAGGCAGCAAATATTCAACTAGTTCCCCCTTATACTGAAACCAAGTGTTTAGAAGGCACAAGTGAAATAAATTGTAGCTATTACTCAGTTTTTTCAAATTATTACTCTTTATTCAAACAAAATAAACGAGAAATTTTCTTGTCATTGAACCATGCATTTGGAGAGAAATCTGACAGCCTGAGATGGGCTGGTGTTCTGATGGCAACTGTGTGTGTGGGGCTCAGACTCTGATGGGTTCAGGACAAGGATTAAGAAGTTTCAAATGTATGTGCCTAAGGCACATGCATGGCATTGCATGTGTTTTATGCACTGTTGAGCTTAAAGCAGAATTATTCCACAGAGCAGGAGTTATCATGTTTTGGGAAGTCCGAGTCTGCTTCATGAAGGCACAAATTCATGACCTGCTGTTGAGCAGATTCTGTGTGTTGCTGGGCAGGCATGTGCTTGGTGGCCTTGGTGTCCAATCTCCCAGCTCTGGCAGCTTTCAGAAGGTGGAAAGCAGTTGTATGTGGAAGCTGTAAATCAGAAATAATTTTTGAGCTGAATAAAATATTTCAATTTGATATTGAGGGGTTTATCTTTATAAAAAGAAATGGAGTAACTATTGAAATGCTGTGTCAATTTGAATTGAGCAAAATGAAATTCATTTGGATATTCCTGAATTTTAAATACACTGCTTCAGATGCCTTTTCTTAAAACACTGAATCTTTCTAAAATTAAACTAATTTTTGCTGTTTTGACATTGCTGAAACCTTTCTTCCCCAAACAATTTTTGAATAGTTGTTCCCAACTGTGAAGTAGGAACTTCTGTGGTTATCAGTAAGAAACTACTGTCTTGGAAGCTGTGCTGATTGCATAGAAAATGCAGTCATAGAGACAGAGTGACTAAAACAATATTCTGGATGAAGTCTCCAATTATGTGAAACTCCTAACTAAGATTTCAAATTAAGTAGTGACTATTTCAATAAATTATCAGTGTTCAGTCTCACATAAGCAAAAGACCCGGTGTGTTGAGGTATTTTGTGGCAGGTTAGTCAGCCTAGTAATAACTTCAACCTTTGTTCACCAAGAAAGGTACATCAGTGTTTTTCTGCTTACCTATTTCTAGAGCTCTGTGCTCTGAATGTTAACTAAGTTGTTGAGTGAAAGACAGTTTTATTAAGAAAAGTTACCCTTGAATAGGAACCTGCTTTTCAGTCTGTTCCTGTGACACTGACAGGTTGTTTATCTGTTCTCAAGTAAATCACAGTCTTGTCCATTCTGAAACTGGCAGCAAGATTTGCTGCTCCAGATGTTCTTGTTTGCTGGGATCTACTGATTTAAAGCATTTGATTGACTCTCACAGGTTTCTACCCTGGTTGCTAGTTGTAAAATAAGTTCTCTTGGGTTGCTTTCTTCTGACATAGCAGTTTGGGAGTTTGCTTCAGAGGTGCATTATTTTGTTTTATGCTTTTTTTAAGCATTATAAATTACTTAATAAAAATATAATAATTTTATTTTTGATGGGCTGCATCTGTTCTCTGGTATGATTTTCAAAATTCATTACATGAGTTTCTGTAGTTTGAAACTAGAATATATAGTTTCTATATCCCACTGTCATTCAATAAAGTATGCAAATGCCTTTTCATCTTAATGAGCTATAAATTATCTGTAATAATTACATATACATGCTGATACGAAGAGGAAACAGCGTGGGTAGGTTTTGTCTCTTTTTGCATAGTACTGGATTTTCTGTGAAGACAATCACAATGGTCATGGAAAGGATTCCTGGCCTTTAACACCTATAATAACCATTTAAAAAAAGTCAGTGATTTTGCAATGTTTTCCTTGAGGCTGCCTGGGACACCAAAAACTTCCCCAAATCCTGCAGTCATTCAGAGATTAAGTTACTTCGTTTTATGTGGTCACTACTGGGTTTGAATGCTGTATTTCATTTTGTTTGGGTTTTTTTGTTTGTCTGGTTTTTTTTTCATTTCCTACAAATATTCACTGATTATGTATTAAAGCTTGAAGACCTTCACAACTGAGAGTGCTGAGAGATTTTTCTTCCTCTATTTCCATGTATTACTCATGGCCCTCCTGGAAGATGAAGAAGCCTCCTTTGGACTTGGGAATGTCTCAGCCCATTTTGTCCTAAGGGCATCTTTGAAGAAGTAGTACAGAAAGTTATCTTGCCACCCAACATATGTCAGTACCCTGTTCATCCCAAATGTGGTGAGACCTGTGTGCAAACACCCTCCTCTTTATGCACCCAGCTTTGCTGACAGATGTTTTCCTTCGGGAAAGTAATCCACCTCCATATTTTACTGTGGAGTTGTGCAGTTCTGCATAATGTATGAACACTGGACTGTGCTTTTATCCCTTTTTCAGTCTTCATTTGGTGGGATGATGTTCATGGAATTTCTTTAGTCTTTGGCTTCTCAAAGCAATGAGTCACTAAAATATTTGTATGTAACTTGCATAAAGCAAGCCCTTATCTACCACAGAAACAGGAAGTATTTTCGAAACACACAGTACAATATTTTAATTCTGTGGAAAAAATGATGTTACATAGAAATATATTATTTAGAAGAAGTCTTAGAATATAAAGATTAGTCTTGAGTTTACATGCTAATTTGATTTACAGTATGGGTAGAGAAGAGGAAGGAAGAAAACCTAATGAATTTGCCAGGTTATCACATAAGCCCCTTCCCTTCCATCTTGTGTGGTTTCTGGAGCAGCATTCAGTTTGGAATGTAATGCACTGTTCAGAACAAGCCCTTCTGCACAATGTTATTAGAAAAGCTGTGCCTAAAGCATAGAAAAACATAGAGTTCTGAGAAATTTAATTTTCAAGGGAAAAAAGTCAGACACCCTTTCTCCTGCTCTTCCCTTCTTCCCCTCCCCTATCTGTGAAAGGCAACTCAACTGCAGAAATTTCCTCCTGTGGTTAGAACAAACGCTCAAATTGTTTGCTATCACTAAAATTGATGCCTTTATATTTTTGTGGCTGGAGTTTACCTGTCAGGTTCAAGGTGGTGTAGTTGACCCCGTAATAATACTAATAATGCAGCAAGTTTCACAGCAGTGAAGTGGCAATCTCAAAGGGCAGGTTACTGGCCTCTCACATCCAGAATCACTGGCTGTGTTTGTAAAAGACCTGAATAGAAGCTCTCAGGCAGCCGATTGATGGTACGGTCACTCTTTGAAAGACAGTGCTCTTTCTGAAATCTAATCTACTGACCCTCTTTCCCACTGTTTCTTTTTGTTGAACTAAATTAGCATTCAAGAAAGCAATAGCATTGTTTTTGGTGTGGCACTTGCACTTTCGAAGTACTGTGCAGGGTCTTGGATGTTCCCAGAGGTCAGTAAACAAATGTTACTGCTGTTCTTGTGATGGCTTGGGTTTGGGGAATTGATAGACTTGTCTGCTAGCTGAAAACACAAGTCTGTGTCAGCAAGCAGGGAAGGTAAGTCTGTGGTTGAATAGTTTTCAGGTATGTTTTGGGGAAGTGGTCTCTTTAGATCTTAGGATATCATCATCAGTATCTGGCCTAGCACTACATAATTTTTTAGAGAGTCATAGAATGGTTGGGGTTCTAAAGGACCTTGAAGATGATCTTGTTCCACCGCTCCTGCCATGGACAGTGATATGTTTCACTAGACCGGGTTGCTCAGAGCCCCATCCAACCTGGCCTTGAACATTTCCAGGGATGGGGAATCCACAGCTTCGCTGGGCAATCTGTGCCAGGGCCTCACAACCTTCATAGGGAAGAATTTCCTCCTAATTTCTAATCTAAACCTTCTCTCTTTCCAGTTTTAGGCCATTGCCCTTCTTCTGTCATTACATGTCCTTGTAAAAAGTCCCTTTCCAGCTTTCTTACAGGCCCCCCTTAGGTATTAAAAGGCTGCTGGAATGTCCCCTCAGAGCCTTCTCTTCCCAAGGATGAACAACCTCAACTCTCTCAACCTGTCTGCATAGGAGAGGTGCTCCAGCCCCCTGAGCATCTCCGTGGCCTCCTCTGAACTCTCCAACTTGTCCATGTCCTTCTTATGTTGGGACCCCAGAGCTGGATGCAGCACTGCAGGTAGGATCTCACCAGAGCAGAGTAGAGGGACAGAATCACCTCCCTCAACCTGCTGGTCACACTGCTTTTGATGCTACTCAGGACGTGGTTGGCTTTCTGGGCTGCCAGTGCACATTACAGAGTTGTGTTGAGCTTCTCCTCCACCAACACACCCAAATCCTCCTACTGAAGGCTGCCCTCAATCCATTCTTTGCCCAGAGAGAATTTGTTTTTGGAATTGCCCCGACCCAGGTGCGAGACCTTGCACTTGGCCTTGTTGAACTTCATAATGTCCTCAGGTGCCCACATCTCATCCCACCTCTGGCAGGCACCACGCAGCAAAATTGCCAAACTTTTCAGAGAAAATTATGAAAGTAATTTTCATAATGGGTTGGGGTCATAGTTATGTCATCATTTATAGATTAGGTATCAGATGTTCAGCACAATGGGTCTGACTGGGGCTTCGGGCAGATCTGGGCCCCCTGACTTGGCATCAGTATTTATTCCCTGCTTTGGAATCCACCCTGTCCACTACACACTGAAGATACCCATTAACCTTCTAGGAGGTGAATCTTGATCTGTGTGCTTGTCTTCTCACTGCACTTGGAAACTGGTCTTAAGACAACCTGAACAGATGACACTGTGCTTGTGTTAACTCAGCAGGCACAAAGTATTTTTGTGCTGGTCTCTCCTTTCCTGAGATCCTTTATGTCAAGTGCAGTTAAGGCAGGGCAGGACTTGCCTCGTGGTGTTAAGTAGGACTCTTTTGTTTGAACTGCAGTCAATAGCACCTCCTTACCAGAACTGTGAAGGAAACTGTCGTTTAGTTCAGGGGGCCTTGAAATGCAGAAACATTTGTTTCAAGTCCCTCAGAGGGCTGTTGGCCAAGTTCAGCAGCAGGTAATCTATGCACCAGTGGGTATTGCCTGCCTCAGAGAGCATTTCTTTGCTCTGCAGGACAAGTCAACAGAAGACTAGAACAGTATTAAATCAATCCAGCACAACAAAAAGGGAGCAATTCCACGTCAGTTGACTGACAGTCACACAAGTTTTGATTCAAACCCCATTAACTCAGGAGAAAGCTTTCAATCACATTCATTTTGGCTTTAGGTAAGTCCACAGAGAGATAACTAGTGCACTGTTGCCACAGGGAAGCTCTGTTTTTAATAATTATAAAGAGGATGATTCTTTTGTATTGTCAGAGAATGCTGTCCTAAAATAGATAATGTAGCTTCTCAATGCATCCCCTGAAGCCTGGTAAGCATTTAATTGCTCTTTTGGAAAAGGGAAGCTGAGGCACAGAGAGGTGGAGTGTTTTGCCCAAACTCATGCTGAGACAGTGGCAACATCGGAGAGTCTAGTAAAGAGTCAGAAAAATTAGAAATGGGAAAAACACAGACTTGTAACAACAAGAATTCAGTGAACAGTGAGGTTTATTTTTATAGAAGTTGACGTTTTCACAAGAAACAATGGCAGTTCATTGAAGCACAGTGTGCATGGGACCTGAGTAACCACATGGCCCTCATATTACAAATCTTCTCCTTCTTCTTTCCATGCAGTTTTGTAACATCTTTTGTTACTTTGGAGTTGAATTATTCCCCAGTCCTCTAATTTTAAATGCCATGTTACATTCTTTTGTTCCTGACTTCACCCTCATTTTCTGGGTTTACTGGGTTTAACTGCAACATTTTTTACACTCTTTCCTTTAAAAACATGCCATTAGAAAACTGCATATTATTTGCTCCTAAGTGCTTTCAATCTGAGGAAAAAAAGTACTAAAAATGTAATATTTATGGTGATTTAAATTCCTCACTGGTAAATAGTTTAATTAAACATCTTTGTGCTTTCCTATGCTCTAGGCATAGAAGTGTTGCTAATTTGTCCAGAGCAGTTGGTAATCCTTTCAAGTCCTTTTGACACATTGATTTTCTGTAACTTTATTAATACTAAAATTAATTAAACAGCTGACCGCAAATCATGCTGATGGTTGTATTTCCTGACTTAGGCATAATTAGCATTTTCACATGATTTCTTAGCTGCAGCCTTTTGTGCTGGTGTATATGCTATCACAAAAGTTTAGTATTTTAAATTCTTTTGCCTATGCGTGTTCATGCTTGTGCATAAACTTAAGCACTAAATTTAGGCTTAAAAATAACAGTATTGATTTAATACTTGTTCAAGATCCATGAATGAAGCTGCCCATCTAAAGAACCAGCAAGGACAAGCACCTGGCTAGCATTTGTCCTGAGCTCTCTTACTGCAGGAGTTCTCCTTGATGCAAAAGGACTAAATCCATTTTTATGGCCCAAGAATTCTTGATTCCTAAATCTAGCAAATACTAGAAACAGTGAGGTGAGGGATGGAAAGAGAGAGCCACCATGCTGATTTCTTAGTGGGAACCTGCAGCAGCTGCAGGATCAGTGCCAGTGGCTGGGACCAAAAAGCTCTTGTGTTTTGGTTATCTGCTTCCACTGTGAGTGCCTTAAGGAGTTCCCTTTGGGAAAGAGTTTACTCAATTGAGTTCTGATCTTTCTGGAGCTCCAACAGCTAGGGTTTGTCATCTTCTTTGTCCAAACAAGTAAAAAATTTCCCAGTCTGTATTCTGTTTTTAGAAACCATTTGTAACAAACTCTTTGTTCTTCAGACGTGGAATTGAACTCTCCTATAAATCAGGGAAGTAGCTGAATCACAGGGAAGGGCATCAGGCTCACCATTGTCCCTCAAGGCAGGATCCTGAAACATCCTTCGTCTTATCTATTCTTAAAAAAACCCTAAACAACTTCAGTGAGGGAAATACCTGAATCCCCTTTTTGTGTGTGTGTGTCCCCCTTACTCAGCCATTCTAAGAAAGGTTTGCTTAATGGCTCCCTTAAATCTCCCTTGCCACAATTTAGCCTGTCACCTCAGTGAACATGGAGAATACTTTGACATTTCTATTTGCAGTGCCTTTTAATATTTGAAATATCTTTTTGTGAATGTGCTTTATTCTCATCTGAAACCCAAAGGCCTATTTTTAGTTTTATGGCTGAACAGTACAACAATACTCTAAGTGGGTTTTCCTCATAACTTCACATTTTCTCTTCAGAAAATTCTGAGTCTTTGATCCCAGACTTTTGGTGTCTTACAGAAGTTTTTTTTCATGTTGAGCTGCCAGATTGTTGTTGTGTGTCCAGGAAGATGCTTTAAAGATTGGTCCCAGGTAAGAGGAGGTGCAGTGTGTGTGAGGTTGGCAAGTCAGACAGATAGATGTGGCCTAAACCTCCCATATTGATTCTCAGAGCCCCAGGTTGTGTTAATGTCTGCTTTGAAAGGCTGGTTAGCCAGGCCCAATGCTGACCACGCTGGACAGGGGTTCTCTGTTTGCCCTGCTGTGTCCTCTTTTTCTGTCCAAACACATTGTTCAGCGAGACAAAGCGATGTCAGGTAGATGACCAATGGCCAGGTACAAACTCTCTATACAGTTTGCTTTTGGTGCTTGAATAGATTCTGTGGCTTGTCTGATTTGAGTAATAATGAGCATGTTACTGCCGGAAAATGTTCGAAAAACAGGCTCAAATGCTCCTCCACCGTGCCTGTGTGTATCTGCAGTCTTATGTGACCAAAGACTGTGCAGAGTGTGGCACACATTTCTTCCAAAGAAATCCCACACAGAGGAGGAGGAGCCCATTCACATTGGAACATGGGAGTGCTGAAGTCCTCCCAGTTCAGTTTAAGGAGTGGTGGTGATGATCAGGGATGCAATCACTGGACCTCTAGAAAGGCCAAGCGCTTGCAATATATTTATTTGGATTTGACAAGTGTATAACTCATGAAAGGCAGTGTGTCATGGTGGATGAAAATAGTCTGGCGAGTCAGAAGTGACACATCTGTGAAATGTGCAGCACTTTGCTGCTCTGCCATTGTATCTTTGTATTTGCTGCTTGGATTTATGATTTTCAGAGTAAGGCTTTTACTTCAGAAACAAAGGAATTCTATAAAGCTTTTTAAGCTGAACAGAAAATTTTTCCGTAAAGTTCATGGTGCTTATATCTGATGGGCTTTTTTGACAGTGAGGAATATGTACGACAAAGGCTTTAGCAGGTTTTGGTTGTTGTTTTTTTTTTTCTTTTTTTTTCAATCTAAATATGCATTTTATAAACAATGAGACAATATATTAACATTTTTCATTTTGTTGTGATCTCATTTTCGTACCTGTGCTGAATATTTCATAGTTGTGTTCATATTGATTGGGAGAAAGCTAATATTTTATTAACAGCTATTGATTCTTGAGCATCTATTACTGTATACAAGTGATCAAAGAATCACCTTCTGAGCAACTCTAGAAACTGAAAAGACCTTAGGACCCTGGTTCAGTGATGGGCATCTGTGATTTGTTTGAAGTGGCTGGGGTTTGGTGTAAGCCCTGTTTATACATGCATTGTAGATCGTCCAACTCTTGCTTTGCTGGCTCTGCATCTTCCCAGATAACTTAAAAAATGCTTTTTTCAGCAGAAATGTGTGTGTTAAGGGATGGGGGATGGGGCAAAGTTTCTAGCTCTGAAGGTGTGCAGTGTGATTTGTTCCTTTGGATAGTCTCTTTCTGGTTTTGGAGGACCTTTATGTTCTGTCTGTGAGCAAGAACATTGAGATATATTATGGGTAATATTGCAGATGAATGCTAGTGTGTCTGATAACCTAGATAATCCTCAATTCCTAAATTTATTTCTGGATTCGTAAACATAAGTGAATAACCATAAATCTGGTATAGTGTTACCTTTCTGAAATGTTTGTGAAATAATTTTAAAGGGTGTAGAGCAGCTGACACTGGCAAGCAGACTTGCTTGGTCCTTAAGAAATATAGCCTTTGGGAATAGCACAGGGATGGGGAGAAAGGGAGGTGCTTTGATCTGTCACTTTGTAGTTAATATTTTCATGCTTTCTACAGTAGGCTTTTTGCCTCCCAGTATGAAACCTCCTATTTAGTTACATGATTGCATGTAATAATTGCTCAAACTGGGGATTTTTATGACTCTCACAGAAATAGCTCTTATTCTTCATTGTCAGAGAAGTGGGACAGAGCTGGGCAGATGAATGACACAGCCTTGCTAATTGCGTTCCCATTAGAATTGTCTATTGCAATTTCTATGTGCTTGGATGTTTTTCCTCTTTTCAGTGTTTACAAATAAAGTTCATTTTTAGAAAATATAGTTCATGCTGCTGGACTGAGATAATCAGGTGTTTTGGGGAAGGCTTTCCTGGTATGCCATATGAGAGCAGAAGAGCTGCCAAGCAAAGGATAAGGATGTCTACGGAGAGGGAGCTTAATGGCCTGAAAAGGAAAAATGTATTTTTCCTATTTATTTATAAAAGAGAAAAGTTTCCATGTTTTCAGGATCCTAGGGATTTGGCTTAGTCTGCTTTGTGCTTCTCATAATGTAGTGTTCTATTTCACAAAATTCAATATATATAATCTTTCATAGTGCTGAACTATCTACCAACATTTGTCCTTTATGCTAGTTTTTGGCTTGCTTGTTTGTTGTTGGCTTTTTTGCTTTCAAAATAGCACAAATGTTGAAAGTGGTATTCTGTGGAACATCTGACATAGCAAATTCTTCTTCAAGCAGTAAATTAAGAATGTGCATATTTAAGGCACACGTGCTCCACAAAGGGGCACAGGAACCCTCTGATCTTTGGAGATTTGCTTTCAGATGCATTCCTTGCTATTTATCCAATCCTGAACTGCGTTCTGTGTTATAATTAGGCCACAAATGTGGCTTTGCCATAAAGCAAAGACATTCCAAGTGTAATCTCATTCCACCACAACATAAAAAGTTACTTTTTTGAATGTGCCAGTACTGTCTGCTCAGGACAAAGCTCAAGAAATGCTCTGCCCTTGTACTTCACTCTGCATGCTTTTAAGAGTCCCACAAACCCTATGATGGATCATGCAAAATCGTCAATTATAAGTGATTTTTAAATAGAAAAAGGTAAATAGTACCTTTCCTGGCTGGATGAGCTTCATAACAGAATGGGGAAAAGCAGGATTACTACCTCATCATCATTACTCTTTCAGCTTTGGGAACAAGAACTTGCACATGCAGGGTGCTGCAGTGGAGATCCCTTGCAGACTTCCTGTGGCCCAAGGGAGCAGGGAGATGTGGGCTGACTGGCACCCCTGTGGGAGTCCCTCTGTAAGCAGCAGGGTGCTGTACCTGCTCCAGGGTGCTTGGATGGCTCACGGGATGTGTCAGAGCTCCAGCAACAGCACAGGGAGCCTCACATTTCTGAGATTGTGATGAAATCCCAGAGAAAAGGGCGTTTATGATCTGAACTGGACTGGTGTGTTCCTTTTGAGGAGCGTGGCACTGTGCTGTGGATGTCAATAGATGCAACGTCTGCCTCCATGCCATGGCCCCATCCAGCTTGGAGTGTGGTGTCAGGCACAGAAGTTCATCTTTTCTCTAGGAACCAGGGTAGTTCAGTTCCCTGTTTCTCTGCCTGCACGTTCCACACTTAGGAAACTAGATTTATTCCCCTCCTCGGTGAAAGTTCAAAATCCACAGTCCAAGTGACTCTTCTCTCCCTAGATCTGGGCTCTCTAACTGTTGCAAGCTCAAGATGTACATGGCATCTGAGAATTTAGGTTCCTTTGCATTTTTTTCTTGTTGCTGCTGTTAGAATTGAACCACTGATGGGGATACTTCCAGGGATGAGGCAGCCACAACTTGTCTGGGAAACCTGTGCCAGTGTCTCACCACCCTCACAGTAAAGAATTTCTTACTAATACCTAATTTGAACCTTCCCTTTGTCAGTGTGAAGTCAATCCCCCTTGTCCTGTCTCTCCAGGCCCTTGTCAAAAGTCCCTCTCCAACTCTTGTGTAGCCTCTTTAGGTACTGGAAGGGGCTCTGAGGTCTCCCTGGAGCCTTCTCTTCTCCAGGATGAACAACCTCAATTCTCACAGCCTGTCTTTGTAGGAGAGGTGCTGTAGCCCTCTGAGCATCTTTTTACTCAATGCCTCCTGGTATAGAAAAATGCACATCGAATCATGGCATTGTAGCCACCCTTTTGCCTTCAATGATGTCAATATTTGCATGACTCATAGGTACCCACACTACCTGCCCTCTCTGTGTTAGTTAGGAATGAGCAGGAACAAGAGTATGGAGCGCAGGTTCAGTCTCCTCCAGTGTGACCCCTGCCTGGGTGAATTTGAGTCGTCATCTACTGCTGCACAGACTGGCTTAGCTGGCCTCAGATGAGGGCAAGAAGGCCAACTTCCCATTTTCCCTCCTTCCCACAACCAAACTGAGTGTGAACTTGGTCTTCTATCAGCTGAACTCATGAAGAACAAATAATTAAAGCTGTGTAAGCGGGAAGGGCCATTGTTGTAGGCAGCAATCCTGGATATACTCCTACCCGACTCTTCAGATAGCAGTCTAAAGTCCATGATATCCTTTTTCCTCCCAGATAAAATGAATTGCCTTTTTATTAGAACCTGGCATCTCCAACTGCAGTTGACCCAGTATCATAGTACTTATTCTCTGTCAGCAAAATTGGTTGTTTCAGAGAAAACACAGGCCTCCCTGCAACTATGATAGATCATAGAAGGAATCCCTTTCCTTGGTTCCATCTAATGATTACTTTGTGCCTTGAACCGTAAGAATCAATAATTTCATAATTAAATTCTAGCTAGCAAGACTATTCATGTTCATTAAGGGGCTACTATTTTGAATATTATTGGATTTAAACTCAATACCGTCTAAAGTATTTTATCATTTAGATCCATTCTGTAAAATGACTGTTTACATCTGTCCACCCTGATTTTTTTCCCCCTTTAATTTCACCAAGCAAGAGAGCCTTTTTATTAATACTGGGTGAGACAGTATTCTACATTCTGTTACTCATTTTACATACCTTTGTCGTAGCTGCTATTAATTTTCTCATAAGTACTGAATAATCGTAATCTTTAACATCTTTTTATTCAGTTCTAAAGAAAACAAATGGGACCTTCCAAGGAAGAAAGTTAAGTAGATACATGAATATTATAGTGATCTTGGAAAAATAATCATTTTTATCACTTTCATGCTCTACGAAGAGGAGGATAATCACTGCTATCTGTTTAAATCCCTCAAATGCTATTTGTTGGTATAATTTCAATTGGCCACAATATATTCTTTTCAATGTCTTTACTTTCTAAGCTCTAATATGAAAATGTGATTACTTTAGACATGACAAAAGTAAAATTGTGTCTGGAAAAGCAGTCAGGTTATTATGAAATATCTAATCTAATTAGATTAGGTGAACCTAATGTGATTTAAACCTAATGTGATGGAATCCTGGAATGTTTTTTGTTGGAAGGGGCCTTAAATATCATCCAGTTCCAACCCCCCTGCCTTGGGTAGGGACATGTTCTACTAGACCAGGTTGCTCAAAACCTCCTTCAACCTGGCCTTGGACACTTCCAGGGATGAGGCAGCCACAGCTTCTCTGGGCAACCTGTGCTAGTGTTCCTAATATCTAATCTAAATCTACCCTCAGTTAAAGGAGAATAACAGACAAAGGATATTTAACAACAACTACAATAACTAGAGTCCTAAGATATTTCCATTTGAGTACTTCAAGATACTTCAAGAGTATATTAAGTATCTTAGTAATTGTGTGAATCAGTTACCTTATTTTTACAGGAAAACGCAGATTGTACACAAAATGCTGTTGCAGGGGTTTATGCTCTTGTAAATGAATGTCTGTGAACTTCTCTTTTTTTGTTTTTTCTTTTTCATTTTCTGTCTGTAATTGTTCCAATGATAACCCTTAAACTGTATGTAACTGCAGAGGGAGGGCAGGAAAGTTTAGACTTAGTGAAATATCGATTTCAGACATTGTATAATGATGACATCTCCATTTTTTTCTGTAGTTTCTTGACATTTATGAATTGGTGCAGACAATGATGCTCCTGATTCTCCTCCACTTTTTAAATGCTATCTCACCTTTTATAACAACTGGAAAGAATGTGAAAAACTTCATAAGAATTACAATTTTTCTTGGAGAGACACATTCTTGCTTTTTTTGGTTTTGTTTTCATTTATCAAATGAAGTATACACTTACATTTGGCTTTATAGAAAATACTATGTTCTACTTAATCTCAATTTTCATTTGAGTTTGTTCTTTCTGAGCCCCGATATTAACTATTTTTTTTTTTCCAGAACTGAGTTACATTTGTTACTCATTAATGTTTTTTTTTGTTTGGTTATTTTTCTCCCAGGTAATCTAAAGCTATTAGCATGCTATTATATTATGCTCCATGTCTTTGTCCTCCTGTATCTTTTCTTACTGGCAAGTGAACTAGTTTGTATCTTGTGCATGCTGGCTTCTCCTTCTGTGTACAGTTAATAGAAATCTGTTACAAAGTTTCTTTCTTTATAAACGTTGTTCAAGACCACTCCATTTTCTTTTTTTTCTTTTTAATTTTTTTTAAATCATCTTTTAGTCCTGTTTTATTTTTATGTCTGGCCCAATGGTTATCATACCAGCATTGACCTAAGATGTGGTGATCCCTTCCAGCCTACACAGAAAATGAGAAAGGCCATCCAAGATTGAGGTAGTAATGCTGCTGTACTTAATAACTATCTTTTGACAGCATTATTATTATTATTATTAAACCTACATTGTGCCTTCTCAAGCAAGAAATGGCACCCAGTGAGCATCACAGAATAATAAGTCCTTCTTTTTGAAAGCGTTTTGAAAGTCTTACAACACAATGTCACAGGCTGTAATAATGCCAAGTAAATATTTCAAAGAGAACAAGCCTAAATTGTGAATCTTCCCCATGAATTGTTCAAAAAACAAAGGAAAAATGGGATCATGAGCTAAAATTGTCACTGTTCTTTGTGCTAGAAGCAAAGGATGGAAATTATTTTGGGTCTGGAACTAACCATTGATTGACCCAGTCCAAATGTGCCACTTCCCCTTGGGGGTTGGTGAAGTTTCAGAGGAACACTGAAGTTTAAAAGATGCCTTGTGCAGCTGACTCTTCACTACAGGCTCATCTTAGGCCATCATCTGTCCATGTTAAACATACCCCACTTGTAAGTTATATTTTCCCTTTATTATGCCACGGTTATTTATTTACATGTTTTGGTGAAAAGGAAAGGAGGGAGCTTCTGAAGCTTATTTTTTCCTTGTATATTCCCTCATTGTCATTCCCCCAGCAGGGATCTGCTGAGCTGTGCGGGACTGCTCCTGAAGGCCCACACTGAGACAAAATCCTTGTTGGAATTCTTACATCCAATTATGAGTAGGAATGGGAACTATGCATTTTCATTCAGGTCTCTCATAGGGTTAATAACTGTGTTGATGTTTTTTCTTCTGTTTTGCACGACTGCTTTCCATAAGCTCTATGGAAATACAGCAGTTTCGCCAGCGTTGGTGTGGGCACTGGCGACAAGACTTGGTGACAAATCATTCATCTTTCCCAGCATGAATACATTTTAGGATGCCGAACATGTATCAATTAGAAAAGCTCTTTCTGGCTGAAAGAGATTACTTTCGTCTCACTACAGAAGAGTTAAAAAACCCAATACTGTATATGTATAATTATTCAACTATGAGGTTATTCCTGGATGACCTTATCTTGCCTCTTGTTACATATTTGAAATGCGTGTTTATCCTCCTAATTTTCTAAACTGCATGCCAACCCAGTGAGGTGTGCCCCACAAGATGACTTTCTTGGGTTGTAGCAGCATGAGGTATCCCATTGAAATTCAATTTCTGATTCCAGGCAATTGTTTTGTTACACTAATTTTATTCACCTGGCATTTTCCTCGTGCTGTCACCTAAGGATGCAGGGTCAAATTAGTATCAAAAGAAATCCTCTTTTTCTCCTTCCAAATTAAACTGTTAATATTTTACTATTCCAATTGCTGATAATTTTTAACGTATTAATTGAATGATCTCTTTCTGTGGCATTGGAGTGCTTGTGACTGTTATGCATAAGGATCCTGCTTCAGTTGCTGTAAGATGGAGATTAGATGGAGGGCTCCTAGCTGACATCCATCCCATCTGTATGCATGGGAGCTTGTGGCAGGAGATTTCCTCCGGGGAATTTATCACCGGGATGCTGCAGGCCCTGTCTGTGTTCAGGTTTTCTGAGGAATAGTAAAAATCAAAAGCTCCATAGTCTTCTATGGGGAGAAGTTACTTAATTACTCTAATGCTAATTTAGTGCTGATTTCAGCACTTGTGCAGCATAGCTCAGGGATCTGTTGGAAAGGCATGTTCCTCTTTTACCATGACAGTATTTGCTGTTGCTCACAGAGATTTGTCGTATGGCAAAGAAGTGACACATGAGACGCCGATTGTTAATGATTGTGACTGGGTTTGAGCCCCTTAAATGGAAGATGTTAGAAGGGCTGAAATTAGTCTGTATCAAAACTATATGCAAGACATATCACTTCCCATCCTTCCCCTGCCTGTGGGAGTGGGGTGGGCAGAGGAACCAGGAACCTTGTCTTTTCTTCTCTGTATAGGGGTGTTCTTCTAGGAAATAGTCGATGAAGACACAAAATGCCTTTGCAGGGGTTAGAGAGTATCTAGAGCAGGAACATTAATAATAATAATGGCCCATCTTCGCGAACGAAGATTTTGGGGAAAGGTCTTTTTACCTTTCCAGCCTGCGCAATGGATTTTTTAGGTGAGACACAGCCTGCGCTGAACTGAGCCCACCCTTTAATCCTAAGGTTCATCTGCCGGGGCCAAGTGAGCTTGGACAATGGCAGTGAGGTCCTCAGGACGTAGGTTTGTTTAGAGTGTCCTTCTCATAGATGGATGGCCACACAGGGCTAATGACCTCCATCAGGCCAGGAGACCGGGATTTGAACCCGTGGTCGCAGCAGTGAAAGTCCTGCACGCTAACCACTAGGCCACCAGGGGTCTCGAGCAGGAACATTATTTGATGTGTAAAGTATGTCTTCGTTTCTTTCTCTGGTGACCAGTGACAGGACCAGAGGGAACGACATGAAGCTGCCAGGGGAGGTTTAGGTCCTTCACCTAGACAGTGGTCAAGCACTGGAACAGGCTCCCCAGGGAAGTGGTCACAGCACCAAGACTGACAGAGTTCAGGAAGATTTTGGACAATGCTCTCAGGCACATGATGTGACTCTTGGGGTTGTCCTGTGCAGGGCCAGGAGTTGGACTTGATGATCCTTGTGAGTCCCTTCTAACTCAGAATATTCTGTGATTCTGTGTTTACTTAATTTGATCTTTTTATTTCTTGGAATTCTGTGGAGCTGATGGCTGAGCATGTACATCCTGACACCTTCCTCCAAATAATTTTACGGTGATTGTCTGTCTGGTGCTTAACCTGTGACAGTAAGTTTACATCTGTCACCTTCCCAATGGGCTTTTATCAGATTTGTTTCAGCCATTCCTTGTTTGTGATTATCAGCAACCCTTTTCAAATTGTGTTTTGATGATTTTTGGACATGCAAATTAGCCCTGAAATGTCAGTGGTGTTCCAGCATGTCATAATGTGGAATAGCAATAGCAATAAATGTCAGGTTTCTCTTAGATTACAATCTTTTGTTTCAAATGGCTCAAATATTCCAAATTCAGTATTTTTTCCCATTCTTGTCTGTTGGTAAAAAATTTCATTGTATTAGATAAGTTGTTCTCTGACATAACACCTTTCTGACCATTTCTTTACAAAAGAGTGGAAAAAGTATCTTAGTCACCAAGTCATATAGTCAGTTAGTGAGAGAGAGAGGGGTGGAACTCTATGCCAGATGTTCTCACCCCTGGATTGTGCTTTCTTCTCTAAGCACGTTCTGCAGGAAGATCTGTGCTCAGTGTAGCTAACAGCATCATTGCTCCCTGTTCTGAACTGGAATGCTCTATATAATCCTGCTTTTCTTCCCTGAAATAAGTGCTGGAATTAAATTTTAAGCAGTACATTAGCGTGTGATATGCACAGCCACACGTGTTTGGTGGAGGTTATTTCTTGTTAACATGAAATTTGTTCTTTCCGAGTTCACCATTGCTTGATTCTCATTTCTCATGTTCTCTCTTGTTTGACCTCTGTCTCACTCTTTCTGGGGAAACATCCTGATCCTCCTCCGGAAGTTTAGTGCTTCCTTTGTAATTTGTGGTCATTTAGCCCCTCTTTCTCTGTCTCACTGGGTGCATATGTGTGGATTTGTCTCATCAGAACTAGGTACTCAAGCCCAGAATTTCATTGTCCCTTCCTCTGTAAATTGGTTTTTGCAGACCTTCCTCACACCAGGTGTTGTGCTTTCTCCCTCATTTATCTCCTGCTTTGCCAAGGGCTGAGTGCAGTATCCCGTGCCTCCAGCAGGGAGATTTTGGGTAACACTCTGTGAATCAGTCAGTGGGTAACACAGAAAAGGGAGCCCGAAAATGAATTTGACTTCATGCCCTGGGAGCTCCTGCCCTGAATCTCCAGTGTATTTCTGCAGCGCTTTCCATGGTGTTTGATGATTTTAGGGACTTCATCTTACTGCTTCTTTACCCCCAAAATCATGTCGTAAGGTTCTTGCATCATTATCAATTTTCTTGGAAAATCCTGTACTTAAATCCCCTTTTAGCTGTGAAAGCCTCAGCAATGTACAGCATATAAATTCAGTTTGATCCATCTTTTGTCTCAGCAGTGGGATCTTCATACTGTGCCCTGTTTTGCTGATCTAAGAAGGTATAGATGCAGCCAAAGGAACTCAGGTTGTGATCTTGTCAGGTCTCATAAGAAAAGTACTGTCTATTGTGATCACTATTATGGTACAAACTCTCCAGGGAAAAATATAGATGCCCTAGGAAATGATGATGCACTAGTTTCCATTTCTGCTTTCAAATAAAAATTGATTGTGCCTATTGAGAGTATATATATGATGCTGAATTTGCACGCTTTGAGGGGTAAAGCAATTTGATCACCTCCTTCCATGTAAAAGTTCCACAGTAGTTTTGTGAGGCTAAAGGAGTAAACTGAAGACTAATACACAGGAGTGACATAAAGAACTAGACTTACTTTTCTTTCTTTTTCCTCTTTTTAAAAAAAAAAGATTTTAGAGTGCTGAGAACCCATTTGTCCTACTTAAACTCATTGGGGGAAGTTAGCTTTTCAGCACTCCGAGAGAATAAAACATTTACTAATTTAGATGCCTAAATACCTAAAAGTCAGTTTTTAGACATCCATTTTTAAGAATGTCAGTCAGCACTCACAGGCTTTCTTGGGGCAGTTGCAAACAGGGAGGTGTTTTTGTCAGATTCATGTCTTTTCCTGCAGTATGATGTGTGTTTACCCAGGGAAGCAGTTCAGTCACCACCATGGAGGTATGTAAGAGATGGGTAGATGTGGCACTTAGGGACAATGGTTTAGTGGTGGCTTTGGCAGTGGTGGGTTAGTGGTTGAACTCAATGATCTTAGAGGTCTTTGCCAACCTAAATGATTCTGTGATTTTGAAAGATTCTGTTTACTTTCAGTAAGAAGCAAAATTCTATCTCAACTCTGACAAAAGCTTAAAATGTACTGGAGTCTATCCTTTTAGCAGCATTTTCTTACTTAAAAAGTCGTACATAAAACATAAAGGGAAACCTAATGGCTCAATTATGTCTAACTTTGTAAACAGAAAATTGGGAGAAGTATGCTAAGTCTTTGTGACTTCCCTATCACCTGTAATACACACTCCAGCACTCTTAAAGCCTCTTCATTGCATCTCTGATGGGTGCAGAGAATTAATGTATGTCCTGTCCTCATTATACTTGAACTCTGTTACAAACCCTAACTGTGATTTTATGTGTTCTTGTATCAGCAGACTGACACATCTGTCACACATGCGAGTTCATTTAGAAACAATTCCACCTTACTACATTGCAATAGCACTAACAGACTTTTGTGCTAGTTTGAAATGGGGTATGTATTGCTTTTTTTGCAATTCTTTTTTTGTGTGGAAGTTAAAGCATCATGGAGTGCTGGAAACCAAAACTCTTTAGAACTTTTATCACCAATATCCGTGATGAAATGTTGGCTAAAAATTGCATCCAAAGGTCTATTTTATACTTTTTGTATTGGTGATTTTGAGATTTCTGCCAAATAAAACTTGCAGGTATTGCTGAAAATACATGAAATATGAGATTCTGATATCAACTTGATAGAAGTGTGCAGCTTTCACAATTTGATGGATAAAAAGCAGCCTATCCTGTTGTATTGCTATATTAAAAAAATTGGTACATATTGCTTTAGGGTTTCTTTTCTGACCCAATGCAGGTGCTTGGACCATATTCAGCTTTTTACAACAAAATAAAACTGTATCTTAAGATTTAATGGTAACAAACATCTCTCCTGAAAACTGTAAATTAGGCAGTGGCAATTGCTAGACAAGGTCTCAGTTATTTCAGATTGTGTCCTTGTGTGTGATTTCTTTATTTTCCTAAGTGAATGTCCTATGATTTATAGAAGCTGAGAACTTCACAGAAGTGGTGTGTTGTTCTTTTCTCCATCAATATTAATGTCATTGCTGCAGTCTAGCTGGAACTGTGCAGCTCCTTTGTTTCAGTGTGGCACATCCCATGTAGTTCAAGGCTTTATTTGCTCTGTCTGAAATTATATGCTTTGTTACTATGTTGAAAAAAGCAATAACTACTTAGAGAAATTTGGAATAACTGATGGTTTACAAATGTATAAATCAATATACACAATCAATGCACCTCATAAAAGTCCAGTTGTCTTGATGCTTAACTGGTTTGTGAAAAAGTTAGGGATTGTATTAGAAGTTGAATATCCCATAGTAATAATCAAGATGACCACATTGCTTAGCATGTTCCAATTAAAAAATATTGCTATGTGTTATAATTCAGGCATGAAGTACTATGTGTGAGAGAGAGCTCAGAACAGGATGAGATCCCAGTATATGGACCCGTGCTCTGACTCACCATTGCGCTTCATGGCCCTACTGTATCTTTTATGAAATCCGGAATTTCTTCTGGATTCCTCAAGTAAATAAATATATAAATAAGTGGATAAGAGAGTGGCATGCAGACCAGGTTACTGCATACCTGCAGAAATACAGTGCATAAACTGGTTATTCTGGTTTATAAATCCAGTAGGGAGAAACACCTTTAAGATGTTTTGGTTCTTGCAGATGAGGGTAAAGCTATTTGCTTTTCAACACCACTTTTCCCATGTGCACAATATTACGTTTTTGTTGATTTTGTGAAACATTTCTTGTTCCTCTGAGGCTTTGTCTTAATAATTGATATCCCCTAGTCTTAAAAATGGGTTTACGTTGGGCTGTGTTTCATTAGCACTATGCTGTGTACTTCCTTCACCCCTTGCAAAAATTTGAGAGATTAATTCTGAGCTGTAGGAGCAGAAATGAAGCTCCTCTGCGCTCCTATGCACCATTAAATTTTAGAATTACCCAGAGTCTGTAAGGTAGTCAATGCACAATCCTCACCAAGTTTTAGTTCTGAAAGATCATCTGGTCTTCATGGAGTTCAGCCTCATTCCTGAAGACTGAGTGGTGTGGATATGCCAGCTCTTTGCTCAGTGAGAAACTTTCCTTGCAGAAGGGTTCATTCTTTTGATGGTATGAATTTGCCAACATAAAGGTAACATAAGAGCTTTTTTTGACAACGAAGCACGGTTTCTCCCATATGGAATTTTTTGTTTGCATCTCTAAATATGCAATATGCAGATCTCCAAACTCTTGTAATGAATTTCTTGTCTAGATCCTTTCTGAATTGAATTTAATGCCTTTCTCTACAATTGGGCTCAAAGTTTGCTGGCAAGTTTTAGAATTAAAGATACACATTGCTAATGACATGAATAACCTGTCCACAAAACTGCAGCAAAATATCCAGTTGAAATTAAGAGTATGTCAGGTATATTGCCATTTTACTATCAGGCTCTGATAAAGGTCTGTTTTGAAATTTCTGAGTATGTCAATATGGCTAACATTTCACTAGTATATAGGTCACGAAAATTCAATGTAAAAACCACATTTTGACTTTTCACATTAAAAATCTAGTAGCTGGTTTTGATAATTTTAATATTCTTTACTAATTTGACATGTCTACTCAATTTAAACGCACTTTAAAAGACTAGGGAAATAATATTTAAATGTAAAGAAAAAAAAAAACAGTGTACACTTGTAGTGATTCTTGAACTTTCAGGCATTTGACCTAGTTTGTTCAATGCGGTTTTTCTTTAATCTTGGGGAGCTTCTTATCAGGGTGAAATGTGTCTAAACCTAAACCACAGGTTTTCAAGATTTCACTTCTTCAGATTTTCCATTTCTTACTTTGATTTCTTGTTTTCTTTTTCATGGTTGTGTTCAGAAAACAATAAAACCAAATGTCTGTCTTCCCACTTCCTTACAAACCTTATATAGGCATTTAAGGTATATGTGCAAGTATTTTATAGTGTGCTAGCAGGAGATCCATTTCTTTTTTCTTCTCTAGTAGAAAACAAATGCAATGTTACTGTCAGCAAGGCTACCTATTATTCATCTTGATTTAGTCAAAAATAAACATTTTATTGTAACAATTTAGAATTTCTTGTCACTGCTTGGTGAACTCATCTCATGAAAATTCAAGTGGGTTGTATTGGTAGGTTTTTTTATAAAGTAGTGAGGCAGAACAGAGGATCAGAGTATAAAGTACCTTTCCCTGGAGGGGAAAAAAAAGGTAGGTACATATACAAATGCTCCAAATTAGCCATTGCCATGCAGAGAAGAGAGACTGAAAGTGTCATCTCACTGCTCAGCCGTGGTGGAAGACGAGCAGGGTAGTGAGATCCTTTGGGAGAGGCATTGAGAACAAGGTGATAAATATTATTATGCTATTGCATAAATTCATGATGTTCTGGTGTCTTGAATCCTGCGTGTGCTTCTGGTCTGCCCATCTCGGAAACTGAGGGAATGACGTGGAGAACTTCAATGCAAGAGGGGATGTGGTGGAGCAGAACTCGTCAGGCTGTGGAAGGTTTTACTGCAAGAGGCAACTGCGTGTGCATTCGGAATTCTACATTCAAATCAAATCCCACTATTTCTTCCTAATTACCCAAGAGTAGCTTGTGTCTACTCTTTTAGAATGTAGTCTAAATAATTTCGTGTTTAACACCAGAAGCAGTTCGTTGTGTCATAAATTACTACAGCATTTTAGTTTCTTATTAAAAGAATGGGAAATGTGGTATTTTTGCCAGGATTTGTATGTTTAAGTGCTCATAAGGATGAAGTTGCAGCAGGGAACAGTGAGGTTTCCTGTTCTGCACCCTGTTCCTTCTCCCTGTTTCCTTGTGGAAATGGATAGGGTGAGCTTGGATGCTGAAGTTTGGAATGGACATAGATAAACTTAGTTTCTTTGATTCTCCTGAGTAAGGAAAAATACGGATTTATTTTTTTACCCAGGGTGTTCTGGGTTCCCAATTAGCTATTATCATTCACCAGCTTACCACCTGCGATGTAATTTGTTGTTTGATGTATGCATCTTGTCTCTAATTGCCCTGGTTTTCTGTGGGAGATTCTTCCTGTGTGTTCAGAATAGTGCTTCCTTTTATTGTCTATTTGAAAGCTATCCCTTTTGTTTTATCACAACTCCTTATGAGCTGAAATCCTGATTCCACTAAGCCCACAATTCTGCCTAAATTCCATTTTTTTTAATGTCTCATTTTTAAAGCCTTAGTTATTGCATAGATACCTGAATCCCAGTAACGTGCAACAAAGGGTTACTGCTTTTTAAATGTATTTGGAGGGATGCTTTCTCCTTTCTGAGTTTTCAAAGACCATTGCTTAATGGTTGCCAGATAGCTAATTAATTTTACATTAGGGCATGTATTCTATACAAATGGCATCTGTATTAATAAAAAATGGTAGCCTCTGATGACCTTGCAGTTCTGTGAGTTGTCTCTCCATTGTAAGCCTCTTGGTTTATAGAAATGTTGGCTGCATTGGTGGCTCTGCACACCAGAAGCTGACTGTTATCTTAACAATTTAGAGAACAACTTAGATTCCTTTTTAATGTTGTAAAAATAAGAATAAATAGAAATAGTCAGAATCTTTGCACAGTCTATTCCAAAGATGAATGTTATATTATTAAAGTATGAAGGCTTTGAGAAGCTAATGGAAGAGAATCCTTACAATAAGAAGTAAGAGTAGGTATGGTGAAAGACTTTTCAATGGGATTTCTCCTGTAATTTCATCCCAGTGTCTGTCTTTTTTTTGAAAAGCATCTTTATTTAAAGACAGTAAAGATAAAAATATCAGCACTCTTGCTTGAAAATAGATCCTGAGTTAAATGTACCTTTTAGAAATTAAAAGTTTGAAATCCATTATGTGCTTTTGAACTGTGCAAGGGAAAGATGTCCTGATGTTCTGACTCTTGACCAAAAGGTTCTTAGCTTTACTATGTATTGGTTGCTGCATATTTCCAACCTATCATTCTAATTTTCTATTACATTTTTTTTTAGACAAAGCATGCAACATCACAAATTCTAGAGTTTTCCAAGCATGTACAGAAAAGAAAAGAAAAAAAGAGGGAAAGCTAAAGCAGAGTAGATCCTGTCTTTATAGCCCATACAAACCCAGTAAATCTAATGTTGTTCTCTTTCAACATGGGAAAGCAGAGGCATCGTAGAAATTCTGTGGGACTTCTGGAAAATGCATTGAAAAATATGCACACAAAAAGTAAGCAAAGGCCATCTTCCTCTTGTATAATGAATAAAACCTGATTGTACTGAAAAGACTTCTTTAGTAAAAATGTGGGTCTTTATAATAGCCAGAACTTCAAGAGTTTAGAATTATGCCATTTTTTGACTGACACTTCTTCTGATGCTAATTGTCAGAGCTGCCCAGAACCTTTCACAAACACTACATTTCATGTACATACGGAGGGAGAAAGTTTGTATTTACCCGTAATTGTTTATATATACAGGTTTAGATATTTGTGCATTTGTTTTTATAACTACATGACAAATCCTTTTTTAGTTTGCATGCATTCTGTATTATTTTTATATGGTTGTTTTAACCTACTGTAGTGGGTTTCTGTGGCTGGGTTTTGGTAGCGGGGGGGGGCTACAAGGGTTGCTTCTGTTAGAAGCTGCCAGAAGCTTCCCCTGTCCCATGGAGCCATTGCCTGCTGGCTCCAGGACGGAATTCCTGCCACTGGCCAAGGCCAAGCCAAACGGGAGCAATAGTAACGCCTCTGGGATAACATATTTAAGAACAGAAGATTGTTGCACAGAAAGAATTCCAGCCAGGGAAGAGCAGAGTGAGAACATGGGAACAACAAGGTAGACACCAAGGGCAGTGCAGAAGGAGGGGCAGGAGGTGCTCCAGGCGCCGGAGCTGAGGCCCTGCAGCCCGTGGTGCAGAGCAGGGTGGGGCATCTGTGCCCCTGCAGCCCATGGGGGAGCATCGGGGTGCAGAGACCCCCCTGCAGCCCATGGGGGAGCCCATGCTGGAGCAGGTGGATGCAGGAAGGATGCAGTGACCCTGTGGCAGGCCCAGGATGGAGAAGGGTTCTGCCGGAGACCTGCAGCCCGTGGAGAGGGAAGCCCAGGCTGGAGCAGGTTTTTCCTGGGTAGGACTCGTGGCCCCTGTGGGGGACCCATGCTGGTACAGCTCATCCATGAAGGACTGACCCCATGGAGGAGTGACCCACGGGACAGCAGGTTGGGAAGAGCTGCTGCCCGAGGGATGGACTCACATCAGAGAGGTCCATCAAGGACTGTGTCCCGTGGGAGAGACCCCACGGGAGCAGGGGAAGGACTCCAACTCCTCTCCCTGAGCAGCGGCAGAAACAACAACTGACCGTGACCCCCATTCCCCGTCCTCCTGCGCTGTTGGAGGAGGGAGAACGTGGAAGGAGGGGTGGGGGGAAGGTGTTTTTAAAACTGTTTTATTTCTCACTCTTTGGCTCTTATCCTGTTAGTAATAAATTTAAGTGCTATCCCCACTTTGAGTCTGTTTTGCCTGTAAAGGTAATCAGTCACTGACCTCTCCCAGCTCTTAACTCATGAATCCTTAGCTGTCTTTTCTCTCTCCTCTGTCCAGTTACAGAGGGAGAGTGAGAGAGTGGCTTTAGTGAGTACCTGGCATCTGGCCAGGGTCAACCCACTACACCTACAAACAGTTTTGCAGTGTGGTGTGAGTGGCTTTATGCAAAATAAATTACCTCAGGCAGACAAAATCTTTGTCTGGCACGTTTCCTTCAGCCCCTAGTGCTTTTCCTCCTGCATTCTTCCTGTTTAGTTTATCCCAGAACAGAAGGTATTTTTTTAAGTACCACAAACCAGAAGTATTTATGTGATTGCTCAGTGAGATTAGGCTAGAAAAAGGGGGATATGAAGGATTTGGCAGAAATATGTGTACATGAAGGCTGCTGACTTTTTATTCTTTTTTTGAATATTCCAATTTATACTTCACACTGAAGTGATCAACGATCAGCAGCTGGAATGCTTAGTCATTTGAGATGTGCAGGAGCTGCTACAACCTGGTGTGCATGAACCCCTTTAGCCTTAAATGGATACTTGTGTTTTGAAGGCAGCTAAACGTTTAGTTAAAATTTAAACAAGTGGTTTCACAACTGAAACACGTCGTGATTGAATGTTGTGCTGTTGCTGAGGGTGCAGCTAAATTCAGCTATTAGCAGAGCCTTGACCTTTTATAGCAAGTCTTCTGCTGGCAGGCACGGAGTTTGTGTTCCTGGTCTCCTACTGCCTCAGGTATTATCCCATTGTTGTTTTTACATGTGTCCACAGTAGCTGCTGGCTGCAGATGTTGGTGTGCTGGGTTGTTTGCCTGGCTGGGGTCCATCTGCCTCAAGCACATGCAGGGGGATGCCGTGTGGTCACAGCTGTCTTGGCAACCTGGTAATTGTGCTTGTTTCAACCATTTTCTATTAATTCCGTGTTCTTGTGACTTCAACAGAAAATAATCTGTGTTTTCCCATTGTAGTGCAACTTGTTTCTTTGGGATTTCAGGAAAAAGGAGATATTGTGTGTGTCCTGATATCAATGTGCTTCCAGACCAGATGTGTTTTGGCATAAGGTGGTTTTTCTGCTGTTTGTAGGATGCGCTGGTGCTTTTTCTAATAGGATGTGCAACTAACCATCTCCTTGAAACTATTTTCTGGTGAATTAACTTTGCTTTTTATGTGATTGTTATCTCTCTAAGGCCATGTAGTATTGAAAAGAATTCTGTCACCATCAAGATAAACTTATTTTTGTTAGGTTGCTGATGAACAAAGCAGAGATAACTATAATATTTGTCTTCCACTGCTGTGCTTGTGCTGTTTTGTAACACTACCCCCATATAAAGATTAGACCTGTAGTGCTCTCAGTGTGGACTACTAAGTTGTTGTACAGAATTGTAAAAGTTTTTGTAAAAGTAAGACTAATTTCTTAGAAGTGCTTTTGGAGGCAGATAGCCATTCTGAGGTGAAGGCTAAGGAAAGAATGAATTTCATAGCCATTTGTTCATAAGATGGCCTAACTCAGGTGTGAAAGAAAATTATCAGAAGATTCTCTTTACTATTTTGGAAAAGTTCATGAAAGCTTTTGGACTTTTGATTCTTCCTTTTTTTTTGCGACAGAAAATCGATATCCTTAAATTTTCTATAAAATCTTCAGTATTTAAGGATTTCAGAAGAATGACAAATAATAGAGAAAAAATAGAATCTTGTAACATCCTTATTCTATAGAGTGGAAAAAAAGAGGCACAATAAACTGCCTGGTCTTGTGGCTTTACCACAAAGCATGGAATAGATGCAGCAACAATCAGAAATCCCGAGTAACAGAAATACTAATGCTGAGGATAATTTACTGGGATTTCATAAAAAAATTAACTTGCCTGTAAGCAAAGAATGGTGCTGCTGTTGTAATTGTTCATCTAAAATGGTACCTGATCTAGAAATAGATAATAATCCAGGGGAATGGGAGTTGGGTCAAGGAATTACATCCTATGGTGCTGTCCTTCTCAGTAAGCCTGCCAGTTCTTTTTGTCTTTAATCATGAGCTCATTTTGTGTATATTACATAGGAAATAGAAGTCAGAGAGATGGATGACTTCAATCAAACTTAATGATGACAGTTTAATTCCTGGGCATGGCAGCTTACTTGTTTATATATACATATATATACACACATGTATAAAAAAATTTAAAAAGTTACTTTTGTTTTTGTGTTTTAGAGCCCCTTTCTTGTGCTTCTCATTTTCAGCTACAAGGGAAATCTTCAAAATAAGAAATGATTTTGGGCTTTTTGTCTCAACTCTCTCCTCTTTGGTGCTTTAGTGCTTTGGAATGATGCTATGCAATGTCCTCCTCTGCCAATTTTATTTGCTGTCGAGTCAGTATTTACCATAACATTAAAGCAAAAGCAGGTTCTGTCTGATGTGTTTGAATGGGAATTTTTGAAAAGCAGTGTGTGTAAGAAAGCAAAATTCTTCTCAAATTAGTCACAGTCTCCTTTGAATTTAAGCAAACCCAGAGCCTGCTTTCCATTCTCGCTTTCCAGTGTGAACACCCAAGCTTTCCAAAGGATGATCTCCTGTGAGGGCACAGGAAACCCAAGGGAACTTGCTACTGACAGAATCTTAAGGATTTTTTATCTGGATGAAAAGATTTTTGTACCTTGACAGAAAATCAATGCTTTCTCATTCTTATTAGGCCTGTAGCAACATCAACTATAGACATCCCTGCACCAGGGAAAACTTCATTTAAAGTTCCCATCATTGCAGCCATGTTGCTGCTAAGAAATCTTGGCGTTCCTCATGCAGATGAGGTTCCCTTAGTCCTTCTTGTGCTAACAGCATCAGGATGTCTCATGAAGGGTAGGTTCCCATGGTCAGATTTGTTGCTAACTCTTTAAATTATATCAGCTTTGAAAAAACCGACCTCTGTTTAAAGTATGACTGTGGGAAAACAGCTTTGTCGGTGCTAAATCTTTTCATATTTCCAGCACCTGTACACCTGCAGGAACGGTAAATACAGTGATTTACATTGTCAGAGTCCTAGAACAACACAGCAGACTATCCTCTCTTGTGTATTTTGGCAAAACACATTTGTTACCACTGGGAAATCTTTTGTTTATACTTGAAGTGCTGAGAAGGTAATAGGCTAATTTTGGCAATTGTTTGAGTAGGAATGTTCTTGTGTACACACCTGAGCCTATCACAAAGGCATTCTCATTATAGTTTGAATACTAACACATGAAAGCTAATGACAATTAAAAGTAGGAAGAGAAGGGAGAGATTATTGAGAGGGTGTCTCTTTTAAAAGAAAGCATAATTCAGCTTCTGCTACCTTCAAAGCACTTCCTTGGAGAGTAGCTTGATGCTTTTTGTGTCTGACCCAGCAGTCTGAGCACCATGAGACTGAAGCGGCAAAGAATCAGGCTGTGGTAGAGTTTCTTAAAAGATGAAGGGGAGAGCAGGCAGCCCTTGAAGAACCCCAGCGTTTAGAATATGTAAGGCCTCTGAAAATTGGCAAGAAGCTGAAGTTGAATTACCAAGCAGAGCTAGGGACCAACATAAACTAACAAGTATGAATGCAAGCCTGAATTTATCAGCTGAAGCCAGGCACATATGAGAGTGTGTGTGAATTCCTTGCTAAAAGCAGAGAGAGAGAGAGCGGGTGATATATTGCTTTGATGCTATTTAAGAGAAAATACTCACAATCCATATCATTTTGCTGTCAAATGTATTTGAAAAATAGAAAACATGTTGGATATATGTACTGCAAATAGTTATCAACCGTGTTCCAGAAGTATTTGGTTTAGTGGGTTCCTTAGAATTCATCATTCAAATCCTACGTGTCTTGAGTTATCTTGAAATTGGCTGTTGTTCTGTGACTGCGGTAGAGTGAGAGCATTGCAGAGGTGAACTGCAGCCTGTCAAAGCGTGTGATGCTGCTGTTCTCAGTGGGGAGACTCTTCCAAAGGGCTTAGTTCAGTCTGCAAAAATGAGTGTTTTGCTGGTGTTTTAGAGGCATTACCTCTCTGTGATCTGTAGAAGGCTAAATTTAGTCCATTGTCCTTTGAACACTCCTTATGCACCTTTACACCCCTTATACACTTTAGCAAATCCTAGTTTCAGGAAGGGATATCTTTTACCTCTCAGCATATGGTTATCAGCCTGATGATTGCAGTTGCATAAATGAAGACTACCAAGAAGGGTTCCAGATCCTGGTTGTTGCCCATTGTATGGTTTTAAGAAAATTCGTTGTGTGCTTTTGATTCCACTGAACAAAAATGGTAAAACCACTGGTGCAAAAGTGTCAAATATTGAGGTTTTCTTTTTGCAATCCTACTGTATGAGGGAAGCTCCTCATAATTGCAGGAAGAAGCTAAAAACTTCAGGGTCAGGTAGCTCATCACCTCTAACTGATGCTTTAGGAGAACAAAAAGTAGCAGGAGAGTAAAGTGCAGAGCTGTGGCAAATTTGTCTCGGGGCAGCAGTTAGAGTTGCTGGATGAAAGCAAAATATGGCCCATTTGTCTGGGAGCCTCTTTGAGGCTCGAGGGTGTGATTGGTACTCTAAAAATGTGGAATGTTACTATGTGCTATTAGAGAAGGAGCGAGCTCAGTAAGTGTTAGAGCAAGAAGTTGTGACAACTGAACTCTGGAGTTACAGGGTGGGCTATTAGGGCCCCTCTTGTGTTCACTTATCTTGTATTTATGATTATTACTGCTGGTGGTGGACAGTGATGTAAAGGTTAGTCTTCACAGCAGATATTTTTCTCTGATAATCCTCTTCATAGCTTTTTGTCATAGCCATACTTTGCTTCCTCACAGATGCCTTTTTTTTTTTCTTTCCGTTTTTAAATCTAAATAATCTACTGTTGCCATGCACATGTTGTTGAGTTTCAGAATTGGAGCAAGCCCATAGCTGACTCCCACACCAAGCCCCCAGCGTTCAGCCATTGCAGCAACCTGGTTATTCCACTTGGTTTTTAAATGCCACCTCATCTCCCTGAAAAGCTCGCTGCATCTCAAAAACTGTTTTCTTTTCTTTTTTTTTCCCCTCCCCCCACGTAGAGCACGATGAATGTGGCAGTGGCCAGCACAACTGTGATGAGAATGCAATCTGTACTAACACTATCAGGGGACATAGCTGCACCTGCAAACCTGGGTACGTGGGGAACGGGACCATCTGCCGAGGTAAGTCTGTTATTTGAGAGACACCATAAACGTGTCAGGCTTTATTACTGTTTTCTGACAGTCACCTACATTCTGGTAACTTATGATTGCTGGATTTTGCAATGATTTGCTTTAAGGCTTATCATCTGGCAAATGGAGATGATGGGAATTGGTTTGTGCATAACTTCTTAGCAGGAAAGAAATATTTTTTGAATGGTAGAGGAAGAGAACTTTTTATTTACTACACTGAATACTGTCATTTGAGCTAGTATAATTCAGCTTTTAAGTGGTGTTCATGTTTTATAAACTGTGGATGATATGTGCTGTCACCTTTGGCTTTTAAATTTTAATGACATGCATTTCAAGTTAGGATAATTATCTTTTATGCTAACATCATATGTTTTTGATTTGACTACTTGCATCAGAATTGTGATTTTTTTTGCATATAAATCTTTAAATGTGTTTTTTGAAGATTTCTCAGTTATGTAAACAAGAAATATTGATAGCTAGCCATGCTCTTTGTGAAGTGGTAGATCATTTATTTAGGGTGGTTTTTATGTTTTTCTTTCAGTAGAGAAAGAGAAGCAAATGTCTCATATAAGGACAAAGGAGGGAATATATTAAATAGTTGGATTAGTGAGGGCTGTGTCTTGAAGTAGTGTTGAGTTGTAACTCATGCATTTATGAATTACACTTGTCTCATAAAAAGCTATATTTTGTCTTGTCTGGGGTTTCATACTTTCTGACTTTCTAAACAGAATAGAAAACTAGCTTTTAGGGGTTTGTTTTATTTTATTTTTGAAGTGACAACTATTGAAACTGAGGAACATTCTGGATAAAATGTTCTGTACAGTTTGGGGCACAAGAGGCTGGATATTAATTTTTCAGACTGTAGCAAATTGGCCAAGCAATTCCTTAAAGGAAGATTGATGCCATTCCTGTTTCAAGCTAAAGTCCTTCACTAAGATCAACCTGTCAGCTGCTGAATTAGCCTGTACCATCAGACTGGGTTTTGATAGGACTTTCTTTGGGTACTTTCCACCCGTGCAAGAGCATCCCTTTATTTAAAACTAAAATGGTTTGTAAGGATTTAGGAAGGAATAGAAAAATGTTGTGAATGTGTTGGGCAAGTTAAACCTCAGTCTGTCTGTATTGAAGGTCAACAGGTGATACCAGAGAGAAACTCATTGCAGTATGTTTTCAGTCCTCGATTACAGTAAATGTAAATTGCAGCACAAACAAGGAAAGTCTGAGTAGTAAACAACTTGATTGTGGCATTATTATTAAATAATTAATTTATTGTTAACGTTATTTATTAATATTAAAATTTATTTATAAGCCTTATTAACAATAATTTGAAACAGTGATATTTGGATAGGTTAATATAATCTGTGTTTTCACACTGGTTTACTTCATTTGTGTACCTGGATATTTGGTTTAGTGTGCAAAAAACTCCAAATGAAACTCCTACTGCAGATTTAGCATTGTTGTAGTAATGAAATTTCACTGGAGAAATGCAATAATGTTTTTACTCTCAAAGTTCTGTTGAAATCTGAGTTTCTACAATATATATTTTTATATATAAAAATATTGCATATTGTATATATGTATATATTTTTAGTATGCCTTGAGTTTCACATGCAAATGTAGTTATAGTTGCCTTTTTGAGGTGGATTACACATGGAAATACAGGAAATTTTGTTCTTATGTTCTGACTGAGAAG
>NW_020897771.1:2544915-2545814 GCF_003984885.1 Neopelma chrysocephalum | reverse complement strand
ACACATGGAAATACAGGAAATTTTGTTCTTATGTTCTGACTGAGAAGCATAAATTAGAAAGAAAACTGGAGATTGTAGGAAGGGGTTTGCAGTCTAATAATTATTAAAGTCACTAGGGATAAGAATAATCCAGCACTGCATGGAGTAGTCATTACTGCAAACCAGGTACTATTAGAATTGTCTGCATTTTAGTAAATTATAAAACGAACAGTGCAAAGTACTGGTTTGAATTTCTCAGCCTGTGGTTCTGTGGTTACTTGGGGTTTTTACAAGCTTGGATGCTGATTAAAGAAACGTTCCCATTCTGCCCATGGTAGTACCAGAAGCACTACTTTTGCATCTTTTTTTTTTACCAAGTTTAACAGTAGTACATTATCAGTTACCTGTCACAGCAGTTTCCTGGGGTTGGCATAAGGAAAGAGGTGTGAACATGTCAGGACAACTATAAACTGCTTCTATTGGCTTGTAGTATTTTAGGGCTTTATCTTCAGGCAATATAGATTGGAAAAAACATAGGTATAAGTCAAGGTGATATACCATCTGGAGATAAGATAAATGTTTCTATTCTCCTTGAGACATCTGTAAGTGCTTTATCAATGTTTGCATGTTATAGATGTGTGCACGCACAAATCAGTTGTTCCCACCACTACTGGAATAATACATCTCTGTAGTACAATAGGAAATCATATTAATATTGTCCAGCCAAACCATAAAGAGAAAAATGATGATTTTATGATGAGAGAAAAGGACTGGCTTTGTGCATGATTCTACAGTCTATTTCAACAATCTATGTTGTAAAAAAGTGAAATCAGAGTAATGATCTTCTTTGGCTTTAGTGAATAACGCTGTGATTTATCCACCCCTTATTCTATGCCATCCATGTCATGCCCAAATTAACC